>NW_004955533.1:2053885-2119523 GCF_000276665.1 Chinchilla lanigera | reverse complement strand
GCTGAGCTAAATCCCCAGCCCCTGGTCATTTTATTTTAAAGTAGAACAAATAAAAGGCATTGCTCCAGAAGAAGAAAGATATGTAGTGGTGTAATTTCAGGCACTAATTTAAGTGCTGACTATTAAATTAATAATATTACACATGCTTTCTCTTCTTATTTACTTACAAAAAACATATGGCCAAAGAAAAGCCATAGATGAAATTTTTGAGGTGACAGCAGACAACATCATTCAGATAAACCTGCCTGAATGCAAACTTAAAAGAAAATACTTAAACATTTTGAGCAAAACATTAAATACTTGACTTCAGGAGCCAAATTCATGGAAAGGAAGGAAAAAAAAATACAGAAAGATGATCATACGGAGCCAGTTTTCCTCTGCAGATATTGTAGTTCTGGAAGAAGTATCTGAGACAGTTAAGGACTAAGGAACTGTTTTGATAGTCCCGTGGATCTAAAGACAGAATGAGTGCAAGGCACACCAAGGGGTCAGCATGCAAACGTCGCTGTTCAGATATGAATCACAAGTGATATTTCCTAGGAGCAAGGTAGAACTCTGACTTGGGGTCTGGAGCCCAGCAGCAAACTCAGATTAAGTGGAAGCGGTACTGCTTGGGCTTCCAAGTACTCAGAATCAAACGCAAATCCTCTCCAACATACTCTCATGCTAGGTCCCAAATGGTGTTTACAAATTTTTGTATTCAGTGTGTAGAGTTAACAGAAAATGAACAGACAAGAAAAGACAAAACATCCCCAGAGGGCAGCAGAAAGGAGAAATAGATTCACTGAAGGTCTAGATAATGTAATTACCAGACTGCCAAAGGACCAGTTCTGTAATGTTCAAATGATTGCAAGATATATTAAGTAAGTTTAACTTTGATCTAGAAACAGAGCTAAATTCTGAAAAAAGAATAATTGTGACTGGAATTTAAGAACTGTGATGAGAGAATTAGTGAATTAGAAAGGAAAAAAAGGAAAGAAACTGCTCAAAAGGAAAGAATAACTGAGATGGGGAAAGGAGAAAAGAAGGAAGGAATATATATACATATATATGTGTACATACACAAGATAGCTAAGGTAATTGTATTACTAATTTCTATTCATTGAGAGGAACAGTTAGTGATTATATTGCTCGATCAATTTCACATGCCCACATCTGGTAACCTGAGCAACTACTTTGAAGATAACAACATGCAATATAATAACCATTGTTAATTTCCTAACATCTTGTTTTAAAATTTTGTATCATTTTATTGTTTTTCATTATCTTTAAAATTAAAACATGCCAAAATAAAGTGTTGAAATGCTAAGGAACAGAACATACAGAAACAGAACTAGAAACTGAGTGAGGCGCCAACTCCAAACATATATATACACCAAAGGGAGTGCGGGAGGAGACAGAAGCAATAATAAGAACTGAGAATTTTCAGAACTGATAAAAGACATCTAAAATTCAAACACCTGTGTGAACTCCAATCAGGATCAGTAAGGAAGTGATTAAAAATACTTACATTCACCAGGATAATCAGCTGAAAATCAATTTTTTTGAGATGGCAGTTGCTGGAAAAGTCCTTGAAATTGTCTGTGTTGCTGTCTGGTGCCTGCGACCAGCAGGAGTATCGGTGCTTCTCAGGTGATGTCTCTGAATGGGGTGCACATACCCGGGCTCTGGCTCTGCTTCCTTCCTTCGGGATGCACTCTGATCTCCTGTCCACATTCCTGGGGTCACTCTGATGCCCAGCATAGCTCTGGAGCTGTGTCTGTGATGTCTTGCCTTGGTCCCGTGGCCAAGCCTGGACCGCAGAGAGCTCTTTCAGTTCATAGATTTCTTTCCTCACTGGTAGGAACTTGAGCCATGAGAAAGGAAGAGAAAGGTGCTAGCACAGTGATGTTAGATCCATAAAGAGCTCAGAGACGTGTGTTACTGGCAGACTTCAGCTAGATCACCACCTATGTTCTATGTGCTCTCTCCTGTCCACACTAGGGGTAGCAGCAGATGCTCTTTACCCTCTGTGCCCCTGCCACCGGCTCTCAGGTTGACTGGTCACTTTCTTTGCATCATGTGGCAAGTAGTCATGGAGGGCTGAACATACCTACCTTCTGAGAGCTGTAAGATGATTGATTGCTCAGCAAAGGCAGCCGTTCCTGTCCTGATTCTTATTGAGAAATTGTGTCTTGGGCTTATTTCAGCCATGTTACACGAGGAATACACATTCTTTGTGTAAATGGAATGGTTCTTGCTCTGGCTTTATCCCTCTGCCCCTACCCTGAAAGTTTTCTGAGAAATCAGGCATATGATCCACATCAAAACAGAACCAAAGAGCTAAGACATTTGGAGCTAAGGAAAAAGTGTGACATTGAGAGGACAGAATGAGAGAAAGATCTCAAAAACAGGTTGTTGTTTCCATAGAAATCTGTTATGCAAACCTTGCATTTAAAAGTGCTGAAAGTGTGGGTTATTGGTTACATAAAAGTAAGACATTTTTCCATGTAAATTATGAAATAAGATCCCTATGCACACTGTCTAGGAATCAGTTCCAGGTTGATAAAAAAATACAAATATAATAGAAAAATCTTTCATTTATGTACCCCAGGATATATTTTTATAAAGTGTTATTGTAGTACTCCTTGTACTACCAAAGAATTGATAGCAAGGTAAATGTCCATTTATAGGGGAATGGACAATGTTCGATTTTATTTAGAGTGTGTTGTGTCTGATTTTTAATGTTTCATATATTGACATTTTTATTCTAATCAAACAACATTCTAGTGTGTGTATGTACACTATAGACATACAGATAAAAATGGATATAGATGTACACGCAAATACCACTTTTTGCCAGGAAGTCATGGAAACAGTGATACCTCAGCAGCAAAGAGCACAATCAGCACCTTGATCTTATCCTCTAAACTTAATTTTCTAATTAAAAATACGAGACTCCTTGGAGAAACACTGATTCTAGGGTTGAGTCAGGGAAAATACAAAAACATTCTGGAGCATCTTGTAGTAACCTTAAGTAAAAAATTGCTGATAATCTAAATGCTTGGAGCACTTCAAAGGGTTATAGGAGCCAGTTGAAGAAGCTCCTAATGACTAACCAGTTTAAACAACAAAGTAAATAATGGAATTTATTGATTTTTTGTCCAAATAATGGAATATACATGAGTCCCTACTGATAGGAATGATTGAATTCTTAAGTAAATGCGGAAGAGGTCAATTCTTCCTTACAGATGAATTCAACATAGCTTAGATAGGTATCTTGCCAAGAGGTGGCCAATGATCCCATCCCATCTGTCTCAGTCAGTTTTCTTGTTGCTGAGACACAATGCATGGCACCCAGAAATTAAAGGAGGAGAGGGTTATTTTTGGCTTACATGCTTAGCTCACAGCTCCCTGGCTATAAGACAGAAAGGGTATAGTGGAAGGGGCTGGGAAGAGGCAGCCAGGAGCCAGAGAGAGACGTGAGGAGCCGGGCGAAGAGAGACACTCTCAGGGGCCACACTCCCAGTGACCCCCTCCAGCCAGGCCCCACTTCCTAACAGCATCCTCATTGTCTAATCACCTTACAAAAGCCATGCCTTCCAATGCATGGAGCTTTGGGGAGCATTTAAAATCTAAAACATACCATTCTGTCCTGGACCCAGCAGCCCTACTTGAGTGCAGGCTGGACATGATGACTTTCTTCCAAAAAATACAACAGGACCAGGTGAGAATGAATAACTCCTATGGGAAAACCTAACAAACATTGCAGTGGACCCTGGACTTATGAACTCAATGCATCTGTGAGGGCTGTTTATAACTCAAATTGTTTGTAAGTCCGAACTATTTTTCCCATAAGAAATAGTAGAAATGCTAATAATTCATTCCAAACCTTCCAGAGCACTGCTTAACTAACCTTTTAATAATAACAAGCATTATATAATATGCATAATTTACCAGACATACTGATAATTTTCCTAGTGTATTCACCAAAAAGTTGTAAAATGTGCCTAGTTTACCGTAAACAATTTCATACTATCCTCACCATTCAAACTGATATCTTTGTCTTGCAGGAAGGGAGAAATGGAAGGTGGTTACTGTTTTGAACAAGTTTCTTGTATCAGGAATCTGGCTCTCTGGGGTCCTTTCCTTGGGAGAGTCTGTAGCCCACTGGGACCTGCTTCTGGCTCCTTAGGTCTCAGCCTTTTCAGAATTAAACTGCTGTAAGGTTGCCTGTTTTGTCTTTTCTTTAACGCTGTTCAATTGTAATTGCTTTCTTTGCCTTCCTTTCCTTCCTTAGATTCTTTTCGAGATTTTTGGGGGCCATTTTGATAGCAGTAATCATAGCAACTACATAAAGTACTGACCAAAGCCATGTCCACAAACACACTCATCTGGTCTCAGACTGGTGCCCACATACACTTACATACACTTGTCTGCCTTCATGAGTATTTGTTTACAACCCCACAAGTGGCCAGCATTTGGGTTGGAACTCAAGACTTTGGTAGATAGTTAAACCTAAAATTTCAAGTTGTTCATATGTGAAGCCAGTCATAATTTGAGGGTCCACTTGTATGTTAGAGTCGACTGAGTTTACACCTCCAGTGATAAGTCCCATGGATCACGGATTTTAATATGTTAATACTCATAACTCGCTTCTGTAGCAGTGCTTCCTAATAATCACTACCCCAATTTAACCATTAAAAATTACTGGACAAAGTAAAATTGAGGGAGAGTTAATACAATACCTGATAAGTATCTTCCAAACATTCAAGGTCATCACAACAAAGAAAGACAGACAAATTGCTACAAATCGCAGGAAATCAAGTAGACGTTATGTAGTGGCATCCTGGACAGTATTCTGAAACAGAAAAAGGATAGTAGATGAAAACTAAGTAAATCTGGAATTAGCAAATAATAGTGTACCAGTGTGACTTCTTAGTCTTCTCAATGTACAATTGTAATGCAAGATTAACAGTAGGAGAAAGAGAACAATGAATATATGGGATCTTCTGTATTATCTATGAAATTTTTCTGTAAATCTAAACATTTTAAAGTAATTGTTGGGCTTAGTTACTTTTCTCTTGTTGCTGTGATAAAATACCTGATGCCCAAAATTAAGGAAAGAAAGGTTTCTTTAGCTCCCAGTTTGTAGAGGTTTCAGTTCAAAATCAGCTGGCTCCAAGATAGGGTTGTGCAGCAAAAGGGCAGCAGTTCATGGCAGCAGAAGACAGTAAAAGCAAAGACAGTGAGAAGGGGGGAACAAGCCTCTTTTCCTCCCTCATTTTGTATGCAGGCTACCCGCCTGGTGGTGGGTGTAGTACTCACACCATCCCTGTGCCCTCCTCTTGCACAGGCTGAGGATATTTACTAAGTGAGGACCCTGGCCCCCTACTGAATCATTTAATTAAACTTCTAAACTTCTCAAGTTGATGCAATGAATCAACTCCTACAACATCCTGGAGCATAAACGGCCTCCCTAGGGCATGTCCTCTACACCCTAGGATATCAAACTGCTGATTTACTTAGTTAAGCTTCTAAACTTCTCAAGTTGATACAATGTATCAATCATTACAATGTTTATTATGAAGTCATGTGTTACCTTACACAATCATTGGAATAGCCAGAACCTGACAACGGCATGTGTTGGTGAAGAGGTGGAGCAACTGGAACACTCATTGGTTGCTGTTGGGAATGTAAAAACGGTGCAGCCACTTTGGACAGTTGGAAGTTTCTAAAAAAACTAAACATACTCTTACACTGTGATCCAGAATTTATACTCCTTAGTTTATCCAAAACTTACATGTGCACAAAATCCTGAACAGGGGTGTGTATAGCAGTTTTATCTATAATTGTCAAATTTTGACAACAGCCAAGGTTTCTTCAGTAAATGAATGGGTAAACTGTCATAGATCCAGACAGTGAAGCAAATAGGATATCTTTTTGCTCTACCCTTAAAGGATATGCACTATCAAGACTTGGGAAACTATGGAGAAACTGTAGAAACATACTAAGAAGCCAATCCCCAAAAGCTACATAAAGTTTGATTCCAGCTCTGTGACATTTTAGAGAAGGAAAAACTATAGAGACAGGAAAAAATCAGTGTAATGAAGGAGTCAGAGGAGGAGAGGATGAATTTTGATGCAGTGAAGTTAATCTGCATGCTATGGTGCATGCAGGACATTACAAATTTGTCCAATCTATATAATGTACAACACCCTGTAATGTGAACTGTAGACTTCAAGGGATAATGGTGTATCAGTGTAGTTTCAGATGTCCCAATTTAGTGGGAGATCTTGATTATGGGGGAAGCTAAGGCTTAGTGAGAGGGGCTACTAAGAAGGGCAGCAATTTTTCTTCCCTATTATAGGGCTGTAAAACATTTTAGGGTTTCATAAACCAGCTTTTCAGAAGCAACACTTGAGCTATTCAGACAATGAAATGAACTTTCCCACAGTGGAAACTTTTCCAGACTGCTCTCCCTAAAGACCTTTGTCTGCGCAGTGGGCAAGGTTTAATCTCTCCTTCCAATGGATTTCTCCCTTGGTTTCCAGACCCTTCTCTCTGTTAGCGGCTTCCCACTCCTCCTGCTGCTGCAGTGGCTTCTTCTGGCCCCTTCTCAAGCTCTCTCCTCTTCTCCTTCCTCCTATGGGACTCCTGCTGCCCAAGGTGGGGAGCTCTTTGTAAACATAGAGTCAACTCACGTCTTTCCTCCATATAAATGTGTACTGTGTGCTCAGCTCCTGCCCAGACCTGCGTTTTAACTGCAGCTCCGTTCATCCCATGTGCGTAAACCATGTGGCTACTTCCAGATCTACACAGCACAAACTTCACTTGTGGTTCCTGGCTCCAGCCTTGTTCTCTCTTTCCCAAACTCCCTCTCTCCCTCTGCTCCTCATCTCTGCGAGGACACTATCTGTACTTCCAAATGACTAGCAAACCTGTGGCTTTTACTTCCACAATTTTTCTCTCTTGCAGCCCTAAAAAGACATTTCAGTGGTGGGCATAATGAAGCAGAGGACAGAATGGGCTCTCCCTCAGAACCGACAAGACACACGGTGTAATAGGCCACAGAGCAATAAGCTGGACCCCTGAGTAACTAATGTCCACTCGAGAGCCCAGAACAAAATCCTGTTTTCACTTGTATATTATTTCTCTCCAATGGGGCAGTTTTTTATTGTACAAAGCAAAGCTACAGAAGCAAAAGCAATGGTTAAAAGGAAATGAACCATGATCAAGGAGGAAGGAACTTCACACGGACCTTACCAAGTCTGCTCTGCTCCACTGATGTTTATATCACAGCTGAACCCATACACGGCTGGGGTCAAAACCATCAATCCCTTTGGGAGCTCAGCTACTACCAGTGTCCCAAAGTGAATTAGTTGTACAGTTAACCCATAGTTGCCCAACTTCACCAAGTGGTCTCCTCTCAACAACACTGACCTTTAGAGATAGACAAAAGGCAGAACTTTGTGGCTTCCAGTTTGCAGTGATAGAATTCTACCCCGTGAACCGCCCAGGGATTGCCCCTGGACATTTGCAGCAGGCTGGAGTTTTAAGGACAAGGGGATGGGATTAGCTGGACATTATGACTTTATGGATTGGCTCACTCATGATTCCTCAGGCACCAGAGCACAGGTGCTATCGTAGGCTGTCTGGTACCTGGCTCCAGGGAAATTGGGGTTGATGCATTGTGGGTCAAGGGTTTTGAGAACCCCAGAATGGAAGTATTTTTGGTTTAGCAGCTGCTTAAGAAGGGAACTGACTGACTTCTAGTCAGAACCTTGAACCTGAACCCAGGTAACGTTAAAAGCTGTGTTAACTGACAAGTCCTTCTTTAATTTGATTTCTATCTTCCCTTTTCTATATTACCTTATTATACGTACAGGTTCCACAATTTTGTGACTTTTCCCAACTTTTAAAACTGTGACCTTAGACTTAGCTGCCCTGATTATGTGACAAGTATATATCCATTTATGAGCGATTTCCAGGGCTTTAAAACCCCCTACATGTTGTCTGGTGATGATCCCTCTCCAAATCATGTTGTGCAATTTCATCTTCTTCCATTTTGAGGCGCAGTGACCCAAGGGTGGCGTCCTTGGCCTCCGGGGGATGGAGGGTCTCGGCTGAGTAGTGGCACTCAGTGTTCCGTCAGCAAGCCGGTGACCCAGCAGGTGTACCCCAAGGCTCCAGTCAGCTCTGTGTCTCCTAGTGGCTCCTAGACGTGCACATCCCGCACCAGTTCCTCCACAGCCTTCCTCCAGCCTCTGCAACCGTGAGCAAAACGGGCATAGTAAACTGTACGGTTGCTCTCTGGGCCTCTTTAGCTGGGGTACTTTGGGATACAGCACTGCCGTGAGACAAGCTTTTCTTCAAAATGAAGAATCTTTCTTAAAGCAATTTTTATTTTATGTACTGATGGATTGATGATTGATTGATTTGACGAGGGATTGCCCCAGCCCCGGCACATGCTCAGTGTAATACCACTGAGCTGCATTCCTACCCCTCAAGACGAAGAATTGCCATCGGTAATACATTAATAATATAGCGCATCCAGGGCCCACACAGAGATGAAATCTCTAGGTTTCTGTACAAAGACTTGAGGAGATTCAAATTCCCTGCTATTCCTAATTCGTCCCTTATTAGCTTTTATCTGAATTGACTACCTTTGTTAACCAAGGGCGAGTAGAGCACATTTAGTGTTATGGGTAATGCGAAGTGAATAATTCTTTAATCAAACTATTAAAAATAACATCTTTTGTGGTAGGAAAAGGCAAACGAACTCCGTTTCCCTTCTCTCGTTCCCATATTATGTGAGTAAAGCTCTTTCTTTCGGCAGGGTGAATATTTTTAGTCTTTTCTGATAGAGTTGGTGCTCCGGGAGTCATATAGCCATGTCACAGAGCGTGAGAAAGGGAGAAGTAACCCCATCTCTCGGCCAGTCTTCAGAATTTATCAAATTGCCATGTAACGTTAGAGACCACAGCAACTGAAATCCGGAAAGCTTGGGGGATGGGGAGAATTTCTCACTTTTCAGGACAGGCAAGAGTGAAGAACTGGCTGCAGAATGCTAACGGGCCAGGAGGAAACACAGGTCACAAAACATAGAGGGCTGGACAAGCACCCTGGCGGCGGAGGGGCTTGAGGAAGGCCCATCTTGGGTAAGTCAGGAGGAAGTTAATAACAGCAACCAAAGGTACAGGTTGCTCCCCATACAATTTTTAAAAGTTTATATTTTGAAAGTTATAGATATCAAAAATTCTACATAGAATCCCATGTAACCTTCTCCCAGTTCCCCTGGAAGGTAACATATTATATAATCATAGTAAAATGAAGACACCAGAAAACTGACCCTGGATTGATACTGGTAACTAGACTGTAAACCTTAGTCAGCTTTCACCTTGTTTTTATCCACATATTTTTATGTGCATTTGTTTGATCATAGATACATTAAAAGCTCATACTTTTGATGATCTAAAAATTTCTGCCAAATCTAAGAATATAAAGATTTTCTCATATCACCTATTGCAAGAGTTCTATAGTTGTAGTGATCTGATTCATTCTAAACTAATTTGTATGTATGGCATGAGATAAAGACCTCGCCTTCCTTTCCCTTCCCTTCCTTTCCCTTCCCTTCCCTTCCCCTTTCCCTTCCCTTCCTCTTTTTTCCCTTCCTCTTTTTTTTTCCCATTTCACCTTTCCCTTCCACCCTCTCCCTCTTTTTCTTTGCACGTGATTATGCTGTCTTCCTGGTGTCATTTGTTCAAAAGTACACACTCACTTTTATTAGAAATTTCTGAACTATTTTCTACATTATACCATTTTCCATTCTTAGCAGCAATGTATAAAAATTTCAAGTTAATCTGCATCATACTAGTATTTGAAATTAACTTTTTTATATTAGCTAGGTACATAATAAGTTTCATCATATTCTGGGTTTGTCATAATGGCAAATTATTTCAAATACCTTTTTGTATGTTTCCTATGAATATCCCTGGTTTGGTGAAAATTCTCTTTGTATCTTTTGCCCATTCTCTAATTAGGTTTTCTGGCTGTAATATTTGCTATTGTGTTTTACATGATCATAATATATTTAGGTATAAAACATTTATCAGACATGTGGATGGCAAATAATGTCTTCTAAGTCTGTAGCTTGTATTTTAGTCCTATTAATAGCATTTTCATTACTGAAAGGTTTTTCAATTTGGTTAAAATTAATTTATCACATTTTCCTTTCATAAATTCTTCTTCTGGTATCACATTTTAAAATGTGTTGCCTAGATCTTAATCTCAAAGATTTATCCCTATGTTTTCAACCATAAATAATAATGTTTCATATTTATTTTGAGTTAATTTTTGAGTATGGGTTAAAAGTTAGATCAAATATTTTTACTTATGAATTCCAATTTCCTCCAACACTATTTGTTGAAAAGCCACATTTCTTCCACTGACTTTCTTTTTCCCCTTTGTGAAAAAGACACAACCATGTTATAGTCTTATTTGGGGGTATGTCACTTTTTAAAATCTGTGTCTACCTCTGCCAGATCACACTGTCTTGATTATTCTTGCTACAGAGTAAATCTTCAACTTTAATTCTTCTATTTTGAAATTATTTTAGCTGTTCTAATTTTTCAACCTTTCCAGGTAACTTTTAGAATAAACTTGTACAAATATGCAAAAAAACCAAAAACGAGCTCTAGATGAAATTCTGAAAGGAACTGAGGAAAATTGACAGTTTTGCTCTAACAGAGACATATTATTATGTCTGTCCATTATTTCATTCTTCAGATTACTTAGATCTTTATTTCATCAGTATTTTGCAACTTTCAGCATGCAGATTCTGTCTGTTTTGTTAGACTTATTCCTAGGTATTTCATTTTATAGAGTGATTATAAATACTATTTAGATTTACTTTTTCTCTTCCTATGTTCATCACCAGTATGTAAAAATAAGGTTTATTTGGGTTTTTGGCCTTTTTTTAGCTTTTAGGGAAAAGGTATAACAAAAACTGCATAACAAAATAAGAGAATAACAGTAGTTAATATAGTACATGTTATTATGTTTAAAGTAGTTGCAGGGTTCAAGATATGAGCATAAAAATTTCTCAACTGATACTAGCACAAACCTTCCCTATTAATGAACTAAGAGACACTAATAATATAGCTGACCTGCATTTTTTCCCTTTTCCCTACTGTCCCATTCTCTTTCACCCATCCTACTTTCTTTTGCCTTTTGAACAATTTCTTCCCATTTCACGGTATGCATTTTACATTTTAGACCTTATATACTCTTTCAGTTTCTCACAAGAGGGAGACAATATGATGTTTGTACATGTGAGCCTAATTTATTTTACTTATGAATATGGTTTCAAGTTGCATCCATTTACCAATAAAAGTCATTTATCATGCTGTATTGTTGAGTAGTAATTCACTGTATAAAAAGACCACATCTTTTTTATTCACTCCTCAGATGATGGGCATTTGGGTTGGTGCCAAGACTTAGCTGTTACAAGTTGTGCTGCTGTACACATGGGTGTGCATATATCAATGTGATAGGATGTTTTTAATTCTTCTGCAAAGACACCCAGAAGGAGAATAGCTGAGTCCAATGGGACCTCTAATCCTAGTATTTTGAGGAATCTCCACACTGATTTACACAGTGGTTGCACCAGGCTACACTCCCACCAACAGTAGAGAAGTGTTCCTTTTCCCCCCACAGTCTCACCAGTATATGTTGTAGATTGATTTCCTGATGATTCTTTCTGGAATGAGATGAAATCTCAATGTTGTTTTAATTGTCATCTCTCAAAGGACCAGTGATGTTGAACATTTCTTCATATATTTATTTGTCATTTGTATTTCTTCATCTAAGAAGTATGTATTCATCCTGCATGCCCATTTTTGGATTAGGTCTTTGAATTTGGAGGGGGGTCTAATTTTTTTGATTAGTTATATGTTCTAGATAAAAGTCCTTTGTCTGAGGGATAATTGCCTAAAACTTTTTCTCACTCTGTGTGCTCTTTTTACTCTGTTGGTGATTTATTTTACTGTGCAAAAGCTTTCTAATAAGATCCCCATTGTTGGTTGATTCTTTGAAGTATTTTCCGTGCAGTCTGGATTTTGTTCATAAAGTCTCTGCCTATGCCTGTGTCTTCAAGATTGCTACCCACTTTCTCTTCCAGTAGATTTAGCGTTTCTGTTTTAATATTTAGATCTTTGATCCATTTCGACTTGAGTTTAGTGCATGGTGGTAGATATGGGCTAGTTTTAGTTGTTGGCATGGAGAGAGCCAGTTTTTCTAGCACTATTTATTAAAGAGGCTCTCTTTCTTCCAGTGAACATGTTTGACCACTTTGTCAAAGATAAAGTGGCTGAGTGTGTTTATGGTTGTGCCTGCATCTTCTAGTGTGTTCTGTTGATCCTCAGGTCTGTTTTTTTGCCAATACCATGCTGATTCTATCACAGTTGCTTTGTAGTATAATTTCAAGTCAGGGATTGTAATGTCTCCTGCCTTGCCTTTGTTGTCCAGGATTGCATTTGCTCTTCTGTCTCTTCTGGTTCCAGTTGAATTTTGGGAATGTTTTCTCTAGTTCTGTAAGTTATGCTAATGACATTTTGATGAAGATTGAATTAAGTTTGTATAACAAATTTGGGAATAGGGCCATTTTCACAATGTTGTTTCTTCTTATCCATGAACAAAGGATATCTTTCTATTTTGTGATATCCTCTTTGATCTCTTTTTTCAGACTACTATAATTTTCAATATATAGATCCTTTACTTCCTGTGTTAGATTGACTACAAGTATTTCATTTTTGAGTGTTGTGTGTGGAATCCCTAAATTCTCACTCAGTGAGTTCCTTGTTTGTGTACAGGAATGCTATTGATTTCTGTGTGTTGAGTTTATATCCAGCTACACTACTGAATTTGGTTATTAAATCTAGAAGTTTTCTGGTGGAGTTTTTGGGGTCTCCTACGTAGACTGTAATGTCATCTGAGAATAATAATTTCACTTCTTACTTTCCTATCCTTATTCTTTTTATTTCTCTCTCTTGTCTGCTTGCTCTGGCTAGTGTTTCTAGAACTATAATGAACAGGAGTGATTACAGTGGACATCCCTGTCTTGTTGCTGATTTTAGAGTGAAAGCTTTCAGTTTTGTCCATTTAGTATGATATTGGATGTTGGTTTGTCATCAATGGCTTTTATCAGATTAATAAATAAGTAAGGGAAATATTAAAATCTATTCTGATTTTCTGTAGGCATTTTATCATGAATGAGTGTTGGACTGTGGTTGGACTGATCATGTGATTTCTGTCCTTGGCTATGTTGATATGGTGTACAGTATTACATTTATTGATTTGCATATATTGAACTATTCCTACATTCCTGGGATAAATCCCACTTGGTCATGGTGTATAATCTTCCTGATGATTTACTGCCTTCTCATTACTAGTATCTTATTGAGGATTTTTGTGTCTATGTTCTTTTAGGAGATGAGACTGTAGTTATCTTTTTGAGGGGGTCTTTTTCTGTTTTTTTTTACCAGGGTAATACTTGCCAAGGAAAGAGTTACAGAGTATTGCTTCCCTTTCAATTTCATTAAAGAGTTTGAGGGGTATTGGCATTAAATTTCTCTAAATTTCTTGTAGAGTTCAGCCATGAATCTCTCAGGACCTGGGCTTTAATTTGTTGGTAAATTTTTAATTACATTTTCAATTTCATTGACTGATTCTGGTGTATTCAGGACTTTCAAATATTCTCAGTTCAGCTTTGGTAATTCATACACATCTAGTATTCTGTCCATCTATTCTGTGTTTTCGAACATATGAGAGTAAAGACTTTCAAAGTAAGTATCGATGATCTGAATTTCCACAGCATCTGTAGTGATTTCATCCTTTTCATTCCTCACTGCATGAATTTGAGTCTTTTCTTTCCTTTTATTTGAAAAGGTTAGCTAAGGGTTTATCAACTTTATTTATCTTTTCCAAGAATTAACTCTTGCACTCTTACATCTGATAATCTGAGCAACTTCACTGAAGATAACAATATATAACAACCACTGTTAATTCCTATCATTTTGTTCTGAAACCCTGTACCATTTTTATTGTTTTTGCTTTGTTTTGTTTTTGTATATGTTGTTGGTATTTTGCTATTTTTATTATTCTCTTTAAAATAAGTAAATTAATAAATAAATAAGGGAAATATTAAAAAAGGAATCAACTCTTTGCTTCATTAATTCTTTGTATTGTTTTCTTACTCTCAGTTGGGTTGTTTTCTGCTCTGATCTTCGTAATTTCCTCCCTTTTATGGCCTTTGGGCTTGACTTGCTCTTCCTTTTCTAGAAGCTTGAGGTGCAACATTAGGTTGTTTATTTAGACTCATTCCGTTTTCCTGTTGTGGAAATTTACTGCTATAAATTTCCCTCTTAGGGCTGCTGTCATTGTGTCCCACTTGTTCCAGTATGTTGTATCTGCATTTTCATTTAATTGTAGATAACGTTTAATTGCTTCTTTAATTTCATCTGTGACCCATTGTTGTTCAGGAATGTGTTATCTGATTTCCATGTTTTTGTGTAGTTTTTGTGGTTTCTTTTTCCATTCATTTCCAATTTCATTGCACTGCGGTCAGATAATATACCTGGGTAATTTCAGCCCTTTTGCATTTACTTAAGCATGTTTTATGGGCTAGTATATGGTCTATTTTAGAGAACATCCCGTGTGCAGCTGAGAAGAATGTGCATTTTGATGTTGTTGGGTGTAACACTCTCCCAGTTGCTGTGCTGTTTTCAGACAGAGGTCCCGTGCACCTTTTGCTCCTCCTTGGTCCTTGCTCATCCTCCTAATTCCTCTTCCACTGGCAGGTCTCTGTCCTCCCAGGCCGTTTGTTGCCGGCTGGGGTGGGATGCTGTGATGTGGTCTGGTCCTCTGCTCCTGCTGTCGCAGTCCAAGGCTGCTGAGTCCCAACTCTTACTCATCTCCCAAGGTGGGGTGTTAACTTTCTGTTTGTTCCTTTACAAGTTCTCTGCCACTGTCAGCCACTTCTGCTCTACTTTTTAACTTCCTCAGGTGAGATGGGGGGAGGTGTGCTGTGGGTGCCTTTCTGTAGCCCAGGGCTGCGCAGTTCTGAGGTGCAGGGCTGTGTAATTCCACGCTCTCTCTACCCACAGGTTACGGAGGAGGGCTTAGCTGTTTTCCTGTACACCCCTATGGTCTTTCCTGTTATTCCAGTTTTGGTTAGCACTCTAGTGCACAGAAGGAATTGGAAGAAATGAAAAGAGAAAAGAAGATGAAGCAAAAATAAAGGAAAGTAAAAAGTGAAAAAAAGGAAAACTGACCAATTGTCAGGGAGGGAGCAGTTTGTGTCAGCAGAATTACTGCTGGACTGCAGCATCTTCATTTGGAGGAGGCAGAAGAGCCGAGGGACCTTGTATCCCAAGTCTGTCCTCTAGCTTCATTTAGCCACACCATTTTAGTACGTCCTTTTTTTCTCCTTCTTCTTTTAAAATACCAAGTATGGGGGCTGGGGATTTAGCTCAGTGGCAAAAGCGCCTGCCTGGCAAGCGTAAGGTCGTGAGTTCGGTTCCCGGTACCAGAGGAAAAAAATAAAAAATAAAAAAATAAAATAAAATACCAAGTATGGCGGGTAGTCGTCCCGATCCAGCAACCCACAGGCAGCCAGTTTTAAGGCTAGCCGGCCATGTTATGAAGTCTTTTATCTATGTTTTGCTTGATTTATTAGTCTCTTATGTCAGACTGATTTTAGTTCCAGGATGTGTATCCCTCCCCTTTCTTCCAGTTGCCTGTGTTTTAGTTGAATTTCTCTGAGTGGCTCCGAGCAAAAAGCTCCTCTCTGTTCACCATGTTTCTCTGTCTTTTGGTCTTATATCTCATGAGCTTGCTGAACTCACTCACTATTTCTAGGGATTTGTTTTAAAATATAGTTGGTACTTTGCATATAGACAATTAAGGAGAGGGCTCCATCTGTATGACCCTGAGTTCCTTTCCATGCCTGATTGCACTGGCTAGAAGTTCCAGTGTCAGGGCAAATAAGAGTTCTAAGAGTAGATATCCTTGCCTTGTTTCTTACATTGGTAAGAAAGCATATATTGTTTTACAGTAAAGTTGTCCACTAAAAGTTTTATAAATATCATTTGGTAAGATGCGGGTGATTTTTTCTGCTCTTAGTTTTCTAAGAGTTTTTGTGACATCTCAATGGGTATGAATTCTTGTCAAAAGCATTTTTGGAATTAATTGGTATGATGATGTGTTTTTTCTCCCTTCAGCCAACTGAAAAGAGTAGATAATTTTGATTTTTTGAAACGATGAAGTGTTGCAAGGATAAACCCACTTTATGCATTGTCTATTTCTTTTTATATATTTCTCGATTTAATTTGCTATTCAAATCATTTGACTTCGCCTTTCATGGAACATATTAATCTGCATTTGTCACTTTTATACTGTTTTTGGTCTGGGTTAATATTTAAGTAATACTGGCCTTATAAAGTACTTATCTCCATGTATTTTCTGAAAGATATTATTAGAATTGGTGCTAATATTTGATAACATATCCATTAAATTCATTAGGTCATGTAGGGTTTTTTTCCAAATACTTTTAAAATTGTGGGTTTAATTTCAGTAATAGAGTGATATTCAGAGTACTTATTTTATATTGGCTGACTTTTGGCAATTTCTTCTGAACTCAAGACACTGTCTAGTATCCTTTTATTGAAACTTTAGTATTTCTTGTATGGAGGTTTGCTGGTGACATATAGTATCTCAACTTTATACAGGAATGTTTTACTTTTCCTTTATGTTTTCAAAATATTTTTGCTGAATGTAGATTTCTTGGTTGGCAGTCTTTGTCCTTCTGCATTTGGAATATGTCACCCCATTTCATTCTGACCACCAAAACTTCTGATGGGATGTCAGGTGTATGTAATGAGTTGCCTTCCCTCCGCTATTTTCAGGACTTGCTCCTGGGTCTTTAGTGATCTGACTTTCATGAGTTATGATCTTTTTTGGGTTTATTCTACCTGGGTTTCATTTATCCTCTTTCGGCTTGATTGAGTTTCTGGGATGTCAGTTAAAACTTTAGGTCAAATTAAGGAAGTTTTTGACTATTTCTGTTTTTGACTGTTCCTTTATATGGTTTCACCATTTCTTTTTCTTCTCTCGTTTTGGCACTCAGATTATGCATAGTTTGTTTTGTGTGGCAGTGCTCTGTAAGTCTCTAACTTCATATTTCTATGTGCATTTCATCTTCTTTAGATTGAATAATCTTAATACATTTATCAAATTCACTTACTTCCTCCACAAACTTGAATGTTTTCTGGTTTTCCTATATTGCTTTTCTAAAATTTTAGTTTGTATTTTTCAGATCCAGAATTTCAACCTGGTATACCCTTCCCTCTTTCTCTGTAAATGATTTCTATATCTTTATTCATATGCTGTCTTGTGTAAGACTTCATCATATTTTCTTTAAAATTCTGTCTGGTAAGTTCACTTTAGGAGTTCCATCAATAATAGTCTCCATTGGTTTTTATCCTGCACTATACTCTCTTATTTATTTATACTTCTTGGAACTTTTCTGTTTGAGAACTGAAATTTTTAAATAATTAAATGCAGCATGAATCAGTAGATAACATTTGCTGGGCAGTTTGGTGTGTGTGTGTGTGTGTGTGTGTGTGTGTGTGTGTGTGTGTGATGGAATGCCTTT
Source organism: Chinchilla lanigera (assembly GCF_000276665.1). Taxonomy (NCBI): domain Eukaryota; kingdom Metazoa; phylum Chordata; class Mammalia; order Rodentia; family Chinchillidae; genus Chinchilla; species Chinchilla lanigera. Next base: position 2,101,831 of record NW_004955533.1, on the reverse strand, counting down.
AATGTTTGTTTATCTGGATATATGTGTGTTATGGAATACCTTTAATGTTTTGGCAGGCAATTTACCACTCTGTCTTCACTTTAGCTCTTCAAATTTTCTTGCACAAAGACTCAAAGTTAGTCAGAATGAAGCCTTAAAACCTTCTCAGGGCTTTTCTGGACATGCCCACAGCCCTTCCTAAGAGCCTGCTCTTACAGATTCCAAGAATATGTGAGTTTACCAAACATTATATTAAGATCCCATTCTCCTTGGCCTTCTTCTAAGGATATTCATTCACCTCCTGGTATCAACTGGGATCACACTCTAGCAGCAGAAATATTAAGACAACTGTGTTGAGGTGTTTTGGACAAACTGTGAACATGCCTTTTTGGACTGAGCAAACTGTGTTGAGTAAAAAAACAATCAATGAACCTCAAGATGGAGTTTCCCATGGAACTACCTGACACATGAAGTAGGCCGGGCAATTTTTGGCCTTGTTGCTAGGCTGCTGCTAGTTTTCATAGTTGCAAGACTGCTCATTTTCAAGGAAATCACATAGATTAAGAATGGATGATGAACATTTCTCAATTTAAAGTACTGTGTAGCTCACTTGTGTTCCTGAGATTCAGCCATTCTTTAAAATAAACATTGCTGGATTATTGCAAGTCTCTGGTGAATTTTAAGAGCTCATGGTATTTTGATTTTAATGTGTGCTGGTGCTGTTGCTGGTAGTCTTCATGCTTTCATTCAGAGGCAGAGTGGGGAGCCTTTTCTTAGCCCTTGCAGAATTGAGCCCCCCATCCCTTCATTTTAAACCAATTAGAGTCTATAGTTAGAGGAGATTTCTTCTAGACAACGTGTAGTTATAATTTATGTGTTTTTAAAGATACAATCACTGTGTGTCTTTTAACTGATGTGTTTAGGATGCTAATATTTAAAGTAATGTTGTATAGTTTAGTACCTAACACCATGTAACAGGTTTTTTTTAATCTTTTTTGTTGTGCTTTTCTTTTTTATCTCTTTTCTACCTCCCTAGTTTTAATGTAACCTTTTATTTTCCTTCCCACTTAGCACATAGTATCTCCTTGCTTTTTCATTTTTTAAGTGGTTACCATACAATTAACAATATATTATTGAATAACTTCCCTCAGAGATGACGTCAAACCATTTAACATATAGGGAAGATACCTTTTAACACAGTATTCTCAATTTCTCCCTCCTGTTTCTTATACCACTAATGTCTAATCACCCAGTACATCATTTCTTTAACTGCTTTAGATCATTATTTTTTATATCCACAAAGAATAATAAACTTTAAAAGTTATTTTTTCTTCTTTTATTCTTTTTCCAGTGCTTTTTATTTATATAAATCCAATCTTGCCAATATCATTTTCTTTTAACTGAAAAATTTCTTTTAACATTTTTCTGGGCACACCTGCTACCTCTGTATTCCCTAATGTTTTGCGTGTGAAACTCTATTTCTCCTCTACTTTTTTAGTCATCTAATTTTTAAAAATTTTTATCTTGTCTTCAGACAGATTTATTTATTTATTTATGTATTTTATTCTTTGGTTTCATTTTGTGGTGCTGGGGATTCAACCCAGGGCCTTGTGCATCGAAGGCAAGAGTTCTACCACTGACCCATATCTCCAACCTAAGTCACATAATTCTTAATTAATTTTTTAAATTTTGGGATTATTGTAGATTCAAACTCAGTTGCAGAAAATAATACAGTGAGTTTCCATGTATCTTTTACTCGTTTCCCGCAGTGTACATCTTACAGAAGTACGGTACAACACCAAGCCACTGACACTGATTCAGTCAAGGTTCAGAAGGACCCCGTCCTCATGGGGATCCTTGGTGCTGTTCCTGTAGAGCCACATTAGCTTCCGACTGTTCTTAACCCCCGACAAGCACTAATTTGATCTTTGTTTCTACAGTTTTGCCATTTAAAAGATGCATAAATGACAGCATACAGAATGCAGTTGTTTTGGACTATTCTCAATCTGCATAATTATCTGATATGCATACAAATTTTTGTGTGATCTGCCTTTACTAAAGCATCTATTACCCATTCGTGTAGCATAAATCAGTGAACTAGGTTACTTCTATGAGGAGGGGAGAGAATAGATGTTCTGTGAGTCTCTAACGCACCTGAGCATGGGAGTGGAAGGAGTGAGGTCTGGGCCTCGGAGCTGAGCACCCGAGTGCAAACCAATTCCACAGCGCCCTGTGTTCACTTCTGCTTCCTTCTTCTTGTGCACAGCTCAGTAAAGGGCGAGAATTTTGCGCCATGAATTTTTTTTGAAGGAAAAGGCAAATATTGTGACTTCCCCTAAGGAGACAAAATTAAAGTGTTCTTTTCTGAAGTATTTATTACTCTAAATTCAAACTTGCATGTCCAGTTACAAATGATATATTTGCACCCTTTGAAAAAGAACCTCACAGTAGGGAAACCATTTTCTTTTTATCTTGTTTATTGCAAGTCACTGTGAAAATGAATATAATTGATTGCTGTTACTTTTAATGTTTTGGATTAATGTTTTCAAGGCAAAGTGAAAAATGCATGATCACTTGAGAATATATAGCAAATGAACCAATAAATACCTGATAAATCATACCTTACTCTTCTTCACAAATGTTTTGCAGACAATAATGTACATTTATAAGAGGTTTATATTTACAATAATTCATGACTAAAGTATTCTCAGTGAAGTAATTACAATAATCTCGCAACATCATTTTATGTTAATCCTATACTCTTCAAATTTGCTATTAATTAAGGCAAAAATTCTAGTAAAAATGCTTGCTAAAGTTAATAAAGTCAGTTGGAGGACATCCAACTTTTCTGCAGTTTAGCAATATTTGAGAGGGATTTCTAATTATTATGGGGTGAATAGTTTATAGAGAAAATAGATTTTTCAAAAAAGGAGTTGATGTGTACACTAACGTTAGAAAACAGTTTTAACATTTGCTTAATGTAGCACAATATTTTTTCCTTTTTTTCAGTGTTTGGTTACCATTTAAATTTCGTTTGAGTAGATACTTTAAAAGCACACTTCAATAATTAATCGGGTCTTTATTTTTAGAAAAGGTTCTTATTGGTGTATATAACCTGGGGTTGGTTTTAAGGTGGAGAATTACAGAGGGAGTTGAGGATATGAGTCCCAGCTGCTGAGGCTTGCTGATAATAAAATTATTTTTTCCTCCCATGCTGTAACTTTGCACTTACATCTAACTAAGGATGTCTCATTTCATTTTTCCAACAAGTATTTTTTGGCTGTGCAAAAACGGAATGAGATACCAATTTTTTATATTCCTATTTTTCCCAGATATTTTTGGTTAATTAATATTCATGTTTACGAGGACTCATTTGAATAAAGTTCTTAACTAGGCATCTGTTAAGTCTCTGATTTATTCTTAGAAATTACACACACACACATACACACTCACACACACACACACATTGTTCCATGCGACTCCCTGTGCTGCCTTGTGGATAAGATGTGAGGTGGATTCCTTCAAAAATGTTAATGTTCAGAGTCTTCTTGTTACCTGTAGAGGATCTATAGATACTTCAGTGGTTATGTGTGACGCGAGTACTGGGTAACCAGTCCTGCATCCAAGTTTCATTCTCAAGCAGCATAAAGTTTATGGAATAAATATGTGAAGTCATTGCTTTCAAAGAAAATAATGTAAACGTTTCATTCCTATCTTTGTCTCCCCTCAAGGTAAGTCTGTGGCTCAGTCCTTTCCTAAGTCCTTTTGACTCCCAATCCTGTGCTTTAGCTATCACCTCCCGGCTCCTCCAAGACCTCAGTGCCCTGTCAGGCCGTCTCTGAATAGCTCACTCTTCATTCTGGTGAGTGATAGCTTTCCAAACAGCCCAGAAGGCATTTCTTCTGAAGAACATTTCCTTCCAAGTCTAAAAGAGACCAACATGTTGCCTATTCTAATGCTTTGCATGACAGAAACTTGATATTTTTGTAACACAAATATTTAGCGATGTGGAGGTCAGTGGGAATTTAGGGACTGCAGAAACACTGGTACTGGGGAAGGGAGTTATTCATTATAGCCCATGACAGCCCTGAATGTGTTGGCATGCTTTGCACAGTATTAATTGCTTAGCTGGATATTCGTGAAGCATTCATTTGGCTTCACAGAGAGAACCCTCATGAGAAGGCAGGTTCTGCATCAAACAGTGATGACCTGGTGGTCAGATTCGAGGCTTAGACATTCTTAGTCCAAATTTCTTTGTTTTTAAATCATTTTCCTGCCTCATGGTTTTGAAAAGCTTGAGCATCCTCTCCACCTGAACCCTCTCCTAGCATTTGAAAATATGTATTGAAGTCTTCAAAATGGCAGCAATTCCCTTTTCCTAACTTAATTCATGATTTTTCTTTACCTTTGATTTTGTGCAATTGGAAAATGGTATATCTACGTGTAATTTTTGTGGGCATTCACTCCACGCGGGCTCTCTGAAATTCCGCGATTTTGGAGGGATGTTTGAATATGGCTTGTCCTCTCCCAAGTTCGTGTTGGAGCTCATTCCCCATTGTGGGGCACTGAGAGGGTGGGAGCTTAATCTGGCTGTGATGCTTAGGGGCAAGGCCTTTGGGAATGATTCCGATTAGACAAAAGTCATCAGTCTGGAGCCCCGTAGGCACACCTGGGAGCCTTTAAGGAAGGAGAGCTGCCCGGTCACTTCTAGTAGAGAGCTGGATGAGAAATTGGATGGAGCTTGCTGCCCTGTGCTCTTCTGGGCCCTTCAGCCCCTGCCCCAAGGGTGGGCTGTGAGGACCCCAGGAAAGGCCACAGCCAGGGCCCTGAAGACTTGTGTAGCTCCGGCTGCAAATGCCGACGGGGAGCGCCCATGCCTTAGAGCCCTGGAGAACTGTGTGCCTTTTCCAGCTGGATTACTCGACGGCTGGGGCTACCCCTCTAACTGACAGGTCCCCAGGCCCAACCTGCCCCACCTAACCGAAGTCCCCACTAGGCCACTGAGGACCTGACGCTTCTGAGTGATGGCAGGAATGACATGGTGAAAAGAAAGGCAACCCCAGAATGCTGAGGAGGGCCATTGCGTCAATGGCCTGAGAAGCTGGGTCTAGGCACACACACACACACACACACACTGTTCCATGTGACACCCTGTGCTGCCTTGTTACTTTGCCAGCAAGGTGGGCATCACCAAATGTGGTCCTGGGATCATGCGTCTCTACAGCTGTGAGACAAAACTAACCTTCTTTCTTTATAGCACCGAGTGTGACGTGTTCTGCTCTTAGCAAGAGAAAATGGACTGATACATATGGTGTCATATCTGGTATTAATTTTGGAGAGATGGTTAGTCGTTATTGCTCAAAATATTTCTTCTTTTCCTTTTTCTTCTTGCATCCCTATTATGTGTAATCTTTTGCAGGAATCCAGTAGTTCCTGGGTAGTCTATTAGATTATTTAAGTATTTTTTTCTCTTTGCTTTTCTGCTTTGGAATTTTCTATTCATGTATGCTGATGCTGAGATTTCTTTTCCTCAGTTATGTTCATTCTACTAATTTACCATTGAAGATACTTCTGTTACAGTGTGTATATAATATAATATAATATAATATATATAAATAAAATTTATATATTTATAATTTAGTTCTTTCTGGAACTTCTATCTTTTGCCTGTAATGCCCCTTTGTTCTTACATGTTGTCCGTTAGAATCTTTAGCACGTAATCATAGTTGTTTTAAATTCCTTGTCTAATAATCCCAAACCCCTGCTGTACCTTCTGATGCTTGCTGTGTCCCTTCAAGCTGATTTTCTTCCCATTAATATGCCTTATAACTTTTTCCTAATAGCCAGATCTGATGAAGTGGATAAAAGAAACTGGCAGATAGGCTTTTTGCAGTGTGGCGGTAAGGCAGGGAGAGAGAACCCTTGTGTAGTCTTGTGATTAGGAATAAATCTTTTTGTGAGTTTGCCACTGTGGAATATAATCTTCACAAGAGCTTCCGTTGTCCCTTTCAGAGGGGACGGAATGGCTGCAGTGAGCATGAGTTGGATATTTCCCCTTCTCTCAAATCAGGCACACCCTTCTAAGACCCTGGAAGGTTAGGCTGTGCTCATTTCTCCGGAAGGCAGGCTTTTGAGGAAGAACCGTACTTTAGCATATTTCTAAATGGTTCCCAATTCCTCCTCCTGTCAAATGTATGAAGGGGTTTTTCCCTGATACTCACTGTAAGGATGTGGCTGAACTTCTGCAGGCAAAACTCAGAAGGGCAAGGACTCCCCAGTGATCAGATCCCTTGGAATTTTTCTTTCAGAACCCTCCACGCTGAGCCTCAGTCCAGTCTATCAATTACAGTTCAGTTTTCTCTACCCTAGCATGGATTCCCCCAGAAGGTCAAGTTTTGAGTTCTTTTCTAGGACATTATGAATCTCTGTATTTAAGAGTTGGTCTCTCCACTTGGGGAGGCAGCAGTTTGCTGTGTGATTTCATTTCTCTTATGGACCCAACGAAAGCTGTTGATTTTTAGGGGTTTCTTTTCTTTCATCATTTTATTTTTGTTCACAATTCTCTTTCTAGACCTGTATCTTAATAATAAGAGCTAGACCTGCTAACCACAAGGAAAAATGGGAAATGAATTCAACATACTATAAAGGTGATTGTTAAATATAAAGTCAGCCACTTAAGAGAATTCCCTAAAGCAATGATTGTCAACTAGAGCCAGTATTGTTCTCCCAGAGGGCATGTGGAAATGTCTGGAAACAGCATTAGTTGTCACCACTGGCGAAAGAAGTACAATTGGCATGTAGTGAGTAGAGCCAAAGAATACCATAAGTCACCCTGAAACTGATTTCTGACCTCACTAGGAAGCTTCTCCTTGACACCAGCCCTCTGGAGACAGTCTCTTTCCTGTATATTTTCAATAATTTTTAGTTGACTGATGCTCTTAAATCTGCTTGTGCTACCCATACGTACGGGTATCTCTTGGGCTCCAAGGCATTGGCTGGAAGCTGGGTGTGGTTTTATGCAAGGAGGAGCAGCGTCCGTGGAACTGATGGCACCTCTGCTGCAGCCTTCCATCACATCCGTGTCCCCTCAGTTCTCCAGGCTCACTGGTCCTTACAGGGGGCCTCTCTTCTCTCTTGTCTTCATCTCCCTGCATTCAGTTGGTCATGAGTAACCACAGTGTCCTTTCTGGGCAATGCATCCCTTCCTTTTCCATGCCTGCCTCCCACGGGGCTTCCCTGAATAAGTGCTCCTTACTGCCGTCGCTGTCATGCTCTGCAGCAGTGTCTCTGTCTGTGCACTCTCAGTACAATACAATCTTGACTCAAATGCATCTGTTTTCCTTCTTCTCCCCGGCCTAGAGCTAAGAAATACTTTCCTCTCAAGCCCAGCGGGCACTTACCACTGAAGCATCGTGTCTGATGGGCTGGTGTGGGCTTGGTCGTTACCTTAACTGCTTCCTCCTCCCTATGTGTCTTCCCTTGGCTGGTTCTGCAGCTCCGTTGAAACTCAGTTCTTGCCTACACGTTCAACTTACCCACTTCCCTGTGGTGCTTTCGAGAGAATTAGACAATACAGCAAGTCGGAAAGGTCTTTTATGCTCCAGATGCTCAGGCAATGAGCGGGTGCCCTGCTGCCCTTCCTCCCACTGTGCTTGTGTCTTAGCTGCTCTCTCACTGTGGGGCAAAATACCAGCACCCACAGGTTAAACAGGGAAGGGTTGTTTCTGCTCACGGTTTCCAGAGGCTTCGACACGCAGTTGACTGGCTAGGAGAGGAATGGCTCATGGGGTATAGCAGGAAGAAACGCGACTAAGGGCAGAGCAGAAACACTCAGGGACCAACCTCGTTCCACCAGACTTCGCTGCCAGCATCACACCAGGCTGGGAAGCCATCAGGGCCTAATCCAGTGTCACACACCCATGATCCAGTCACCTCCCAAAAGCCCCCTGTGAACACACGAGGGCTCTAGGGCACATCTAGATGTAAGCCATGATGGCTTGCACCATTTCTCATTCTCCTCTGAGTGTGGCAGACTTGGAAGGAGATGGGCTCACTTTCCACCTTTGACAAGTCACTCTGCCTCTTATGCTTGACACTGCGGTTGTTTCCTTCCCAGGAGCGTCTTTTGGCCCCACCTCTGCCACACCTCATTTGTCCTAGCCAATGAACTCAAGTCCCTACAACCCACTGCTCTCTGGGGTCCCTCTTATTCTTGGTGTCTTCTACTACAGTGCATGCCCCCCAAAGGGTATTTAAGATCATTAGCTAAAAGAAATGATCTTAAATAGACCCTGAGATAATGCATTGGAGTAGGACCGTTTGTATATAATACTGTTGGCTCCTTTGTTGGGTGCCGAAAACCTTCTAGGAAGGCTCCTTCACATTTGCCTTTCCCTCCCACTCCCAGGTCCAATGCTCACTCCAGGCAGCAGTCAAAGTTGGGGTCTTGGACACTGTCCCCTCCTCCACTGTGGCCTGTCCTTCACCTTCTGACTGAGTGCTGTCACACCACAAATTGCATGTGTTGGTCACTGTACCTTGGAGGGTAGTGGTGAGCAGAAGCCTTGACGTTGGGAAAATATGAATTCAAATCCCACCTCCTCCATTTCTTCTCTGAACTTCTCCTTACGAGTGCATAATTGTATAACAAAGAGCTTATGCGACAGCAGTGAAGTCAGCTAACTCAGTAGTGCACCAGAGCACGCGGTAGGCTCCAATCCTGGACCTCAGCATCCTGAACTGTGCGATAAAGATGCCCGGAGGGACGTAAGGCTCAGCATAACACAGTCTAAGTGACTTTGGCCTGCGGTCTTGTGGGTTGGGTGGTGGAACGACCTTCCCCCGCGACAGAGCCCCGCAGCCCCCGGTCGCACTCCGACGGCCCCTTCGTGAGACGTTCACCTGCACATCACAGTGAGCACACAGCCTTCTACATCCCAGGAAGCTTTCTGAGGAAAGTACATTCAGGAACAGGGGAGGAAACACATGAATAATAACTTTTTAAAACATGACTCTCACAAAAAGTAAACATTTTGTTTTTCAACCTGGTGTGTGTGTGAGGAGGGTTTTCCGGAGTAATTATTGCGCAGATTGCACCAGCATAAACAGAGTTTCACCACACTGTCAATTTATGTTTTGAAAATAATTTAATCATTTCGGTCTGCAGGAACGGATGTCAGGGCTCAGGCAGTGGTTACCATGACAACTGGGGACTTCACCAGAAGCTGGTGGACCAGCAGCTCAGGTCCAGGGGATTACTGCAGCAAATTCCTCTACTGAAATGCTGATGACACTGTAGTTCTAGTTACGCACACAGAGATGCTATATCCTTCACGACGCATGGGTATCTCATCTCGCTGTAGTTTTCAGCCGCCACATCAGTCTGGGGAGTCTCTCCTCTGGAAATGGAGAGTGACTCTTGCTTTTTGGCGGTTCTGCTTTCTTTGTAAACATGAAGCGCCCCTGCACTGTCTGCAACTCCCCGCTCTGGCCTGAACCGCCTCTGAGCCTTCCCATTGATTCGCACACTGGACCAGCACCCTGCTTCCCAGAGCTTCCCACGGTCACACTCGTTTCTATCCTGTGGACGTGCTGACCTCTGGTTCTTCTCACTCTAGTTTTTCTGCTCTGTACAGTGTTCCCTTTGAGCTTTCCCAGTGTCCAGTGTAATCATGTTCTGTTAAGTTAATCAGCCTTGAGGAATTCATGGCTTAACATGGCCCCCGCATCTCGACTTTACCCTTCTCTTGTCCAGCCCAGAGTTCCGTGCACTTGGAAGAAGGAATCCAGGTTGCTGCCATTCAACAGTGAGACCTCCTAGTACGACACTATAAGCAAGGCAGCGAGGCAGTTTGAGGTTGTCAGAGTTTCAAGTGATGCCTTTGTAGTCAAATTATGGCTACACATAGGCAAATTTGTCTAGTTTACTTTTATATAAGATGGGCCTTGTTATTATTGACTCCAAAGGAGAACATACAAAGGTACGTTCAGAAACACTGGCTGCTAGATAGACAGCAAGGTTGCAGTCCTGTTCCACACCCACGTGATATGAGAGCCCTTAAAAGACCACATTGAACTTTGATCACTGGCATTTGAATTGTGATATGTCAGGTTATTTCAGTTCTGACAAATAGGTTGGAAACTTGCTGACAAAAATTCATAGGAGAGAGTTGAAGAACAAAGTGTTCTTGGTGTATTTTAAAACACTCCAAGAGTCACATATTTTAAGTGTTTGATATTTTTCAAAGGTCCCAAGGATAATCTGTTTCCAGTTAAACAATGATGTGTTACCATTTTGGATATAAATGCAGAGGCTGTCAGGAATATCAAAGTACAGTTTTAGAGCCCTGGAAGCTTCCCTTTCTCACAAAAGAAATAACACATTACTCCAACACAGTATCCCATGGATGGTAGATACTGTCTTATAAATCTATTGTTTTCCATACTTATAGTACTCCTTCCCTCACATCCTTTCAGTTTTCCTCTGAAGACATTTTCAGCTAAATCACTATAGCAAAGTGAAAAGAATTAATTTTTTTAAAAAATAAGATAAATCTCACTCGTGAAGGATAGGAAATGGTTGCAGTGGTAGCTCAGTAATAGAGCAATTGCCTAGCGTGTGCATGACCCTGAATCTGATCTCCAGCATCACGAAAAAGGCAGGCAGAAGAAAAATGAATGAAATAAGCACGACTTAGAAAGATATATACTATATCATCTCACTGTGATACTAAAAAAATCGAACTCATAGAAACAGAGTAGAATGGTCTCCAGGAGCTGGAGAGAGGGAGAAATGGGCAGATGTTTGTCAAAAAGTAGTGTCAGTTATAGAAGACAAGACCTGGAGATCTAACGTACACCATGGCTACTCTAGCTAGCAATACTGCACTGTATACTTCAAATTTGCTAAGAGACTGGATTTTAAGTCTTATCAATGTGATATACAGAAGGGTAAAACTATGTGAAGTGACAGATATGTTAACTAGGTTATGTATACATATATCAAAACATATATATATATCAATGTGTAAGTCTATACATTTTATCAATTATACATTATTAAACTTACAAAAATTATCAAATGAGGTCAATGGTAAGAAATTGGTAATCATAAAAGATATACAAGCATGATAATTTGATTACATTTTCACTTCCTCACGTTTTCTTTGACAAGACTATCTGACCAAAATAAAATGAGATGTTTCGGTTTTAAAAAGTAGTGCCAGACACATGCAAAAGAGACAGTTACGTGCAGCCAATGCGTGCGCTGAGCGCCTTACGGATGTTTGTGCTTCTTTATGGTGCTTCCTCATTCCTGCAGGTGTAGGAGCTCTTTTTTCCCATTTTAATTTAAAAAACAAGAATCTGATAAGTGTGAAACAGGTATTGTTATTAAGCAGATATGTAAGTTTTCATATTAAATTTGAGCTTGTTTTAATGTTATAATAAAAATATAAAAATAAACATATATTCTTATATGCATTGACTGTATTATACATTTTATATGTGGCTCAAGACAGTTCCTCTTCACTCAATGTGGCCTAAGCAAGACAAAAATTTGGACACCCATGCAATAGATGGTACTCTGTCATCTACCTGTCGGCTGGCCAGCCTGCCTGCCTGCCTGCCTGTCTATCTATCTATCTATGTATCTATCTCTCATCTTGTGCGTTCTAAGGACACTAAAGTGCTCAATTTGCCTAATGCTCGGATTGCCTAATTCAATCCTTTATCAGTCATCCCTTTTCTCTTTGAGGCATTAAATGTCCAACATTGTAATCAACAATATGACAGAAATCAGTGACTTTAGCAAGAAGATCAGGCATGAGTTTAGTTCTGTTTGGAGGGGTGTCGAGACCATGTCCCCAAGGTTTGCTAATTCACTGGAAAAACACAGAAGAAAAAGCAGCAAATTATAATCATAGCTAAGGCTCATAATTGTAAAAGGATACAGTAAAAAGTGACAGGAGGAAAAGGTATACATTGAACAAAATTCCATATCCTCAAGCACAGGTATTGTCTATAGTCACATAGGAACACTTCACTCTAGGACGAGTGAAATGTCTCTGGAGGAACCAATGTGAATATAGTGTGGGCTTTTGTGAGGGCTGACCATGAAGACAGACCCTCTCTGTGACCATCTATGATGACTTGATTTCAAGACCCAAACAGTAAAGCCAGGCATGTATCATCTGTTCGTGCGGAGCTGACCTGACAGACTGGCAGTGTGGTTCATTGTCCCAGAGGGAAAAAATACCTCATTAGTAATTATGATAAAAACCTGTAGAGAGCCACATTCTTATGGCTTGGCCATGGGTCAATTCAATGAAGGTTTCAGTCTTCCTTGGAGACCATGAATACAGGGGTGACAGACTTGCTTTGTGAACTCTTTCTCTATGATTCTGTGATCACAATGTCGTCATACATCAGTCAACAGTGAGTTCTAGGAGGCAGAAAAAAAGTATTTTTAATTTCTGATTTTAAAATCTGGATTCCACATTTTCTTAAATGTGAAAATTTGAGCAAGTAATTTACTGTGTCTGCACCTCTAATTTCTTATCTGTAAAAATGTTTTAATAATAGTAGCAAATTTGTGGAGTTCTGTCATTAGTGCTGATGTAACAAAATACCCGAGACTGGGTAATTTATAAGGAACAGACTATTTCTCACTTTCTGGAGGATGGGAAGCTCAAGAGGAAGGTTTTTAGAAGGCTCAGTTTCCCATGAAATCTACTCAGTATCCTCCAAGATGAACCTTTCCTTGTGTCCTCACATGCTGGAGGGCACCGGATGCAAGGGAGGAAGGCAGCTCCCTTTCATCTCTTCTGTGAGGGTCTCAGTCACTAACCTCCTCAACACCCCACTTCTGAATACTCTCACTGATGATTGACTGCCAATATATGCATTTTGAGAGGCACGTTCAGACCATAACTCACGTAAGCCTTGGGGTTTATGAAATGTCAGATTGACCCCTGAAAAACCTGGAGACTAAGGCCAGCTGCATCTCCATGAAAAATCCCTCATAAAATCTTTGGATGGCAAAGTTCAGGTAGGCATCCCTAGCTGGTTTTTTTTGTTTGTTTGTTTTAATTTTAAAAATAAAAGGAGGAAAACATTAACAGACAGACAACCTTTTACAAAATAGCAAAAGAACAGTACAGACAATACAGAGTTACAAACAAAGTGGTAAGAAATTAACAATGCTTGTTGTGTTACATATTGATATTTTCAAAGTGGTTTCTCATGAAAACAGATAGAGACATGAAATATTGATCAGTCAAGGACTCATTGACAGTTTCTTTCAGCAAAGAATAGAAGACAGTAGGACAACTATGTTAACTATCCTGTATATACATACATACAAAATTTCTCCTTCTTTCCCTTCTCTTTTCCCACATCCCAGTTGCCCTTTACCCTTGAGTGTTTTCCTATCATTTCACAATGTCTATCATACCTCCTAGTTTAAATTAACTCTTTCAGGTTTTACACTAGTGAGACAATGCGGTGCTTGCACGTGCGGGTCTGATTTATTTCACTTATGAGTATGGTCTCTAGTTGTGACCATTTACCTAGAAAAGCCTCGAGTTTATCTTTCTTTATAGCTGAGTAATATTCCATTATATAAAAGTACCGCAATTTTCTTATCCAGTCCTCCGTGGGTGGACATTTGGGTTGCTTCCACCATTTAGCAATCACAAATTGTGCTGCTATGAACATAGGTGCTGCACGGCTGAGAGAAGGAAGCTCTGCCCTCACTAGCTCCGGAGAGAACCGCCCGGAAGCCTTGTGCTTGCTGACTCCTGGCCCCCACCACGGGGCTCCTTCCTTCCCCGGTTTTAGTCTGTGTCTGTTGGCCATAATAAACTGTAACCGTGAGCTTGAAAGTGTGGCTGAGTTTTTTCAGTCTTTGTTGTGAGTTATGAAGGTGGGAATTCCTGAAGTTACAGTTAGAGTGAGGCGGGAGTGGGATTTGTAGTTACACAAAGCCTAAAATCTATTTATTCCCTGCATAGAAACTCTAAATTCAATTGCTAGTGAAAAATGAGATATTTCAAAGGCTCTTGTCTTACTGCCTTTTCTCATGAAATGAAATTGTGGTTGTGAGATTGCTATGAAAGCTTAGGCCTCAGATGAACTGTTTTTAGTAAATGAAATGTAACTCTGCTCTCAATTTTCTTGTTTTATTCAGTGTACGGCATTTGTATTCGCTAAACAAATAGGAAAGTGTTTATGTTTTCAGTGAACTTGACCTAAGTGTAAAGAAACTAACAGATCTCCAATAAGTAAGCCCTCACCTCTGGCAACACTAACAATGGAGGATATTATAAATACTCACCTTGAGCACAGGTTGAATTTTTCCTGATTTGAATTCTGAACTCAGTTACTCAGTTATACCTGAAGACTGCTCCCATAGAGTACAATCTCCAGAATTTCTGCAAGGAACTAGGGACCTCCGAACTATGGTCCACCAGACGTATCTTCCTGAGAGAAAAACGATAGGTGATCATAAAAATGAACACTGGAAAAAAGGGAAGCACACCTCAGAAATGATGCCTTGTTTTGTAAACCCTAGTTATTAAGTGTCCTTGGCTTGGTTTGCCCATACAAGGGGACATGAGAAGGAAAAAGAGATTTCAGTACTTGAAAGCGTTAGCTTTTCAGGAGCCTGGTGGCCACGCTGAGAAAGTACAAGGTAACCCTACAGGGAATCGAATCACAGCCTGTAACTCAACCAAAACCAGGCGATGCAAAACACAAGTGCTAAGTAATAGAATATACAAAAGAAGATAGCCTTCCTCAGAGGCTCCCCTGCTACTTCTCTGAGTGTGGCTTAGAATACTCAGTCTTTTGGGCCCCATAGATTTTCCAGGGCCACCTGGAGTCGAGCCTGCAACGTTAGCATGTCAAAGCATCACTTTCTTCTAAGAGCTGTAAAGACAAACAGACATCTAATGTTTGGGGTCCATCTGCAAAGGAAATAAAAATTTTATTATTTCAACACTCTGTTTTCTGGGAAATGATCCAAATATGTGATAGTAAATGCTTATCAATTGTTGTAGTCAGGGTTTGCAAGGGAATAGATTTAATATAGGACACATAATTTACAGGATTATTTTATAATAGTCACCTAAAACCTCAAAGGCAGAAGAGTGCAAGAGATCTGTCTAGGCACTAGAGACCCAAAGAATCCGGCTGAAGACCTTTATCCCATGGCAGTGTCCTGCACAAGCCCAGCTGGAGGCCTCGAGCCCACGACAACGTCTCGTGCAAGTCTGTATGAAGGACCTGCACTGGGAAGGCCCAAAGGCCAGTGGTGGAAGCTTGAAAGTCTGCACCAGCAGGATGAAGGATCTGTGCCGGCAGGCTGAGGGATCAGCACTGGAGACAGGAAGCTACACACAAGATTAGGACCAGAGCTCCCGCTAAGAGAACCGCAGCCATCCTGAGCGACAGTGAGGACCTGTGCTCCTCCAACAGTGAGAAAGCAGAGTTCATATCAGGAAAACCTGTGTGACAGGTCCAGGAGAATCAACAGCCTTCCCCGCCCCACTTCCTTCTCCAGGAGAATCAACTACCTTCCCCTCCAGTTCTCCTTTTATGCTGTTGGCAACAATCCTCAGGTGGGCCTCCCACAGCCAGCACCACGCTGACTCGGTTCTTTTGGGTGTTACAAATTGACCCTTAGTTAATCTACCACATCAATGCAGGATCTATAGTGTGATGTGTACAACATCATTTTGTAATTGCACTTCATAGTAATTGAGTTTTAGTCCTTTAGTGTATAATATGCAATAATTGTAAATGCTTCATCTTAATTTATCTGTTTACTTGCTCTATATACAAATGTATTTAATAGTTACATGAATAATTTGAGTTACATATTTTCCTGTGCGTTTTGCACATGAGAAACTTGGGTCTGTTTTATGTAGTTATAACAAATACCTGCTCATAGAAATTGTATAAAGAAAAGGTTTATTTGCCTCATGATTCTGGTGGCCAGAAAATCCAAGCACTGTGGTGGTGGCATCTGATTACTTCACAGCCTGGCGGATGGCATCTCGTGGTAGGAGTGGGAGTGAGAGTGACAGCGAGGAATCCCACGGTAGGAGAGGAACCCGACGGCGGGAAGGACCAGAATCGGCCTTCAGTAACACCCTGTTCTCACAGAACCAGTGCACTCCTGCAGGACCCGCGGCACTCCGTGAGGCCAGTGTAAACCCTTCCAAGGGTGGCCATCACCCAAACACCTCTTTGTTGGCCACTTCTTTAGATCCCATCACCTTTCAGTACCGTTACACCGGGACCAGGCCCCCAACACAAGAGCCTTCGGAAGGCAGATCATTCCCACATCACCGCAGAATGTGAAGTTCCACGTCGTTAACAACAGAGAGTGCAGCATGGCTGTTCATGTGTGTTCAAGTGCTGCTTTTCCCGTTTAAGTCAGGTATCTCACTTTTCTAAGCCATTTGTAAAGTACCAATGTGTTAGTCTCTCTTTATCACTATGACAAAATGCCTGATAATTAACTTCTAAAAGTTTAGCTTGTCTTGTAGTTTTGGAGATTCCTGTCCTAGGATCTGGAAGAGCTATTTCCTTGGACCTCTGGTATGCATGCTGGCTGGCAGTGGTAGGGAGCACATGATAAACTGCTCAACTCATGAGCAGGAAGCAAGAGGGTGAGAAAGGGGAGGAGCGCAGGTCCAGCCCCCCCAAGTAACGTGAGGGAAACCATTAGTCCTCACCTTTTAAAAGTTCCACCACTTCCTCCTAAGGCCGCCCTGGGTACCAAGGCTCTTACAAAGGGATCTTTGAGGGACAGTTCTCCAAATCTACAGGCAAACATACTACCTTCCGCATAGGACTATACCGAGGTTTAAGCAGAAGTACACAAAAAAGATTGCTTCACATCAGCCTGAAACAGAGGAGGTGTGTAATTAATGTTTATATTATTTTAATTATTATTATTACCAGGCATATCAAAGTGATTGGCCACAGATCTATATCTGGTAAACTTCATTTACAAGATTTAAAACTCTAGTTTTATGTCCAGCTCTCATTTAATCATTTCCTTCAGAAAGCAAGTCCTCGTGTGAACAAATCAGGTCCAAGTACAATGACTCAGTCTTCATTAAAATTTAATTTTTCTCTTCAGTGTGATGGCAAAGAAACTTTACTCATTTACTTTTGATTTCCTCCTTTCATGGCATTTCCCTGCAAATAGGTCCCCAAATACTTTCATAAATCAAGATACATCTATCCTACTTTCTGGGGTAGCTTGTCAAATTCAACTTCTGTGAAATGTTAAAGACTTGAGTGGTGAACACTTAAGATATGTGTTGTAGGGTGGAGAGTAGGTCTTCCATTAGAAACCAAGGCCATATCAGGAAATCAAGTAAGTCACACCATTATAACATACATGACTCTCACAAATTATGAAAATGTAGCCAACATGTGTGATTAAGAGTTGTGCCATAGAACTCACAGCAAAGATATATTGCCAAGGATTAGTGCTACGCAAGGTATATTGCTCCCATCTAGAACTACTTGATAGAGTGGAAGTTGAGGCTGCACTACTGTCCGTTCCTGTGTGAATGGTTAATTGGGTAGACAGGGGTAGGAAACAGCCTTAAAATGAAAACAAGCTTGATTTCGTACATGTCAAATCTTATTTCTAAGTCTTGTATAATTTTCAAGAATAAAATATTTAAGAATATGAATCCCCTTTATATGCAGGTTGGACCTACCACTTAAACTACTGTTTCCTAATTAATCCACCAGGTGAGAATAAATCAAGGGCAAACCCTTAGGGAAGGAAGTCTTGCTTCATCACATTCCTAGCCAATTTTTCTGTTTAACAACTAGACGGGCTTGTGACATTAGGTTTGTCGGTTTAATAAACCGACACAGTAATCTGAAGCTATAGAAAAAATCAGGTCAGTCTAAATCTGTGTCCACTTGCATGTGGCTTTCCTATATGTTGTCTAAATTTCTCAGTGTTTACAGTTTAGGGAGTAAAAAAGATCTGAATCTGTGAAGCCAAGCATTTTGCCCTGTCAAAACATTGCATGAATGGATGAAATAAGGTGTAGTTCTACTCCCAAACATAGACAAGATTCAAATAGTGTATGATAGATCTCACTGAGTGTGTTAAATCATTTAGTTTCATTATTTCAAAGTTAAAATCTAGGGATAAGAATTATATGGTGGTATTTAATGGTTCCAAAGCAAAATGCAACTTTAAAATTGAGAGATAACGCATTCATATCATTATATTTTGAGAAATAGTAGAAATGGAGGTAATTTTACCTAACGTTTTTACTTTTTAGATGAAGACTATCCAAGTTTGCTGCTGGGTGGGCTTTTGTGTCAGTGACCGCTCCAAAGTCAGTACCTGGGTGTGGATTAATATCCATACCTTAGTATGATTAGATTTGCAACCTAGTGTTCCACTGGATCATTTAGAAATAACAACTTTATAATAAATAATTCATGCACCATGAAATTTATCATTTTAATATATTCATTTCAATAGTTTTTTAGCATAGTCATGGAATTGGGTTATTGACCCTACTATGTGATTTTAAAATATTTTATCTTATCCCAGATGAACCTAATACATATTGTCAGTTGCTTCCCATTTTCTTTTCTCAGTTTATGGCAACCACTCTCTGTACTTGGGTTGGCTTCTGCTGGATATTTCTTATGAGCAAGTAATATAATATGTGGCCTTTTGTGTCTGGCTTCATTCACTGAGGATAACATTTTCCTGGTTTGTACATACCATGCCATGAGCTAGTACTGAATTCTTTTTGATTGTTGAGAAATTTCCTATTGTATGGGTATACCACAATTTGATGATATATTTCTTGGTTACCAGACCTTGTATTGATTAATTATACATTACTGTGACGAAATAGCTGAGGCTAGGGCCTGGGGATTTAGCTCAGCAGCACAGCGCCTGTCTGGCAAGCACAAGGTCGTGAGTTCGATTGCTGGTACCAGAAAAAAACCAAAAAACAAAGCTGAGGCTAGGTACTTGGATGAAAGATATGGAGGCTGAAAGCCCAAACAGCATAGCATCATCTCTGGGGGGCCCTGCTAGCTATTTTACCTACTGTGGGTGGTACCACAAAGGTGGGAACACACATGACAGGGAGGGATCACACAGCCAGACAGGAAGCCACAGAGGAATCTAAGAGTGAAGCACAGGCTTTATCCCAACCCTTTCACTGTAACCAGCTTAGGGATCCCACAAGAGCTATATCAGTGCCTTTGAGGGCCACACCCACAGGTGACCTGAGAATCACACTTCAGGCACCAGGTTCCACAACACCACCCAATACCACCCCACAGGGGCCAGGCTTTCAGAGACGCCCCTTTGGGACAAGCCACATCCAGACCATAGAAGACCATAGAAGATACTTTTCACTTTTTGTCCACTTTAATAATTCTACTGTGAAAATCAAGTACAGGTTTTAATTTCTGCCTTCAATACTCCTGGACATATACCTGACATAGGAATTGCTGAGTCATAGGTTAAATCTGTGTTTATATTTTGAGGAAACATGAAGCAAGTTTTCCACAATGGCTTCAGCAGTTTACAGTCCCACCAGCAGTGTAGGGGGGGTTCCAGTCTCATCCATTCTCACCAACATTTCAGTGCTGTCTACCATTTGCATGTTAGCCATTCCAGTGGATATGTACCAGTATCACAAGGTGATTGGTTTTCCTTTTTCTAATGACTTAGGAGGTTGGACATCTTTCAGGTACTTGTGCCTTTGAATATCTTCCCTGAAGAGAAATCTGCTCAAATCCTCTGCTCATTTCTTCATTGAGCTTTCTTTGTATTGTTGAATTTTAAGATTTCTTTTAATATTCTGGATACAAGTCTCTTCCCATATTATATAATGGTAATATTTTCTTGCATTCTGCAAGTTGGCTTTCCACTTAATTTTGGTATCCTTAGAATCACAGAAAAACTAAAATTTTACAAAATCCAATTTACCTTTTTTTTTTTGTTGTTTTTGTTTTTGATGTATTATCCAAGAGACTACTACCTAATAAAGGCCCTAAAACTTCATTTCTAAGGTTACTTCAAAGGGTTTTATTATATTAGCTCTGACGTGAAATATGACCCATTTTAAATTAAATTGCGTATGTGGTCAGAGGAAGCACACTTACAGCATTCTTTTGCATGCACACTTACAGTTGTACCAGTATCGTTTCTTGAAATGAGTATTCATTCTCTTAGTTCATTGCTTTGGGAGCCTCACCAAAACCACCTGACCATAAGTGAAGTTTATTGACTCAATTCTATTTCATCTGTGCATGTGTGTCTTATGGCACTAGTAACACTAGTTTGATTTCTGAAGCTTTTTAGTGAAGTTGTGGAATGGAGATGCGCAAGACCTTCAAACTTCTTGTTAGCTATTCTGCGTCCTTTGAATTCCCACACGAATTTTAGAATAGGATTAACAGTGTCAGAAAATGCCATCTTGAAGTTTTAAAAATGGAGTTCTTTGTATAATTTCCCTTTCATATTGTTTTCTATTCTTATTGTACAGAAATGCAATTTATTTCTGTACATTGATCTTGTACACAGCAACTTTATTGAACTTCCTTATTATTTCTGATAGATTTTCTGTGGCTTCCTGTAATTTATCTGTATTGTGCTTTCTATATATTATGACACTTGTAGTTAGAGACTTTTTCATTTATCCTTGTCCAATATAGATGTGTGAGTTCATTCTCATGCTTAACTGCCTTGTATAAAACTTGCTATTCAATTTTAAATATGAGTGCTAAGTTTTCTACCATTTAATACACTGTTAGTTGTGAGTTTTTCTAGACAGTTTTATCAGTTTGAGAAAGGTATTTCCTATTCCATGTTTGTTGACTTCTTTTATCAAGAAAATATGTTCGTTTTGCTAAGTGTTTTTCTGCAGTTATTTAGAAGACAATGTTATTTTTTGTTCTCTATTCTATTAATGCTAGATTAATAGAATAATGCTAGCCAACCTAGCATTGGTGCACTCTATTCTCTTAATTAATGCTTAATTCTCTATTCTATTAATGCTAGATTAATAAGAGTAATGCTAGCCAACCTAGCGTTGGTGCACTCACTTCAAAGTATTGTTCCTCCTGCTTTTTCTTTCTGACTTTTATATATTTAGATGTGTGTTGTTCAGTTCTCACACATTTGTGAATTTCCCAAATTTATTTCCATTTTTAATATTTGAGAACATATTTTGCATAATTTTAAATTTATCAAGGTTTGTGTTGCACCCTGGTCTGTGAGTCCTCCTGAAGAGAACTCCGAGCATCCTTGAGAGGCTCCCCGGTTCCCTGCGTACTGGTGCTTTTTAAGTCTGTATCTGTTAGACTGATTGACATCTTACTTAAGGCCACATAATTCCAGTAAATTTGAGTTAATTTCAATAGCATATAAAAACATTATTTTAATACAGTTTTTTTTCCTAAAGCCATCTTCATGCTATTAATTTTATACAAACTATTTACCTATACATTATAAATCCATAGCATATTTATATAATTATTGATTTGTGTAGTTGTCTTTTAAGGTAGGTGGAAAAGAATGTTTCAAACAAAATTTGTTTATAGTGTCATATTTATGTACCCATGTGCTTGCTTGCTCTCCTGCTCTGTGTTTGTGTGGAATCAAATCAATGCTTCCACGAAGAGCCCCAGTGTGATTAGTCTACCTTTGATTCTTAGAAAGTTCAGATACTAACCTGAAAATACTTTGTTTTTTCTACAGAACACACTTTGACTGTAAATTTCCTAAATTTAGCATCTTTTACAGTCTAGATAAGCAGAGAAATTTTCATATCATGAAATCCTGATGTCTGATGGTTTAGCAATTCATTTCTTCAGTCTCAGTCTCTCTGTGAATCTCTCTCTCTCTTGCTCTTGCTCTCACTCTTTTGTCCTATTTTACTGTTGGCAGCAAGAAAAAACAGACTGTTCCTTCAACACTTTTCATGGAAATCTCCTTTCCTAAATAAACAATTTCTTATTTACAAGCCCTGGTTCCAGGTAACTGTAAAATACATAATTTTATTCAGCTTTCTGCCACTGTCTACCAAGAAATCTTTTCTCATCTTTGAAAAATATATTATTTTTTTCCTTCTGAGTCCTCACCACCAATACCTCTACCAACAGTATGTCTGTGATAATTTAATTATATCCTAAGGTGATTCAGGTGATTCCCACCATGCTCCTCACTTCCTCAGAGCCCCCATAACAGCTGCTATGATGGTTACATTTCTACTTAAATCTTTTCAAGAAAGTCTGTTTGTTTGTTTGTTTTCTGTCATGGCTCTCAAAATGTTCCTCTTTCCCAAAGCCAGAGCTCCATTTCTGGATACCAAAATTTGGCGAGTTTCCATTGTTGCTGTAACAAACTACCAAAAGCTTAGTGATTTAAAACAACACAAGGTTGTTATCTTATGGTTCTGGTAGTCAGGAGTCTAGAATGGGCCTTACTGTGCTGAAATTAAGGCATCCCTCCATGCCTGTGTTCCCCTCACTGATTCCACCCCTGGGCTTTCCTTGCTCTCAGACACTGTCTGTATTCCTCAGTCATGATGGCATCACTGCCGCCTTTGCCTCCATCCTTCTGTGAGTCTAGCCTTCGTATTAGGATCGCTGTGTTTACGATGGACCCACAGATGCGGGGTATCTTCCCCATCTGACAGTCCTCAGTGACGTCATAAAGCCCCTTTGCCATTTAGGGCAACGTAAGTACAGGTTCCAGGAATTAGGGAGTGAGCACACTTGGGGGCCACAGTTCATTCCACCGGAACTCCAGGCAAAGAGCGGAAGTTCTGTGGGTGAGGCCTTGCCTTACTGTGGTTTCCAGCACGCCCCAGCTCTCACAGCTCGTGTGTTGGGAAGCTCTGGGGGGGGGGGGGGTTGGGTAAGGCACACAGGTCTGGGAGACACGCCGCAGCTCTCTTCCCACTGACCTCGAGCATTTGCCTGCACTCGTCTCCTCAGGTTGCTGCGAGCCTTAGTTAACACCCAGAGTTCTGAAAGGTTGGTTTTCATTGTTTTTGACAATGTTCCTATCCATATGTGAGAGTGGGTTTTCAGAAGTCCTCAACCTATCGTTCTGAAACATCTGTCTGATGATTACACTTAAATCTAGTTAGTAACTGGTCTACCAAAATGATCCCCCAGTTCAGCAGGCACTGCCTCGCCCCCTCTGACTTTAGGGGGACCATGGCACACGTTTGCTTCTACTTTGTGTGGCAAAACTCTGCTCTGCTGCTGTGGGAAGTGGCTGCTGAGTACAACAAGGCAGGGAGTGCAGAAACCTCCCCTGCTGCCATGTCTGTGGATGCTGATTCAGAGACTCCTGGAGAACAATGACAGTAAGTCAGTGACCAGACTCCCGAACTTCTGTAAGCGGACGGATTCAAGCTGACCTGTGCCTTCTGTACAAACACAAAAATGCTAAGATTAGTAACTTTTTACCAAATGTTTATTTCTCCCCGAATGATGAGATGGCACAGTTCCTGCAGGAATTTCTCTGAGCCTTTTTATTTATAGCATTTTTCTTTGTTAGTAGTTCATTCAGTGCTGCTGTGCTCTGACCCAAGGAATACGTTTGTGTAGCAAATTGCATGCAGTTGATTTTTGGCTTCACTAAATAAGCATGGAAATTGCTGCTGTGACACCACAGTTCATACACATTCTAAGCAGAATAATACATAGCATATTCATGCGGCTGTGAACAGCAGATTCATTTTGAATGGCTTAAATTTGTATCTGTGGCTATAAGAGAGATGGGAACACTGAGCACTTACGGATAATCATTGTGTTAGATAAAACGATGAGAAAGAACTTCTCATTTGACCACCAGTAGAATTCAAGCACAGAGTAAAAGCAACGTACATCTGGGGAGGTCTATATTGCACTGTCACCCGAGTTCTATCTTTTTTAACCTTTTTTTTAACCTTTCTAATATGCAGCAAACAGTGATGATTTGAAAAACTCCATCATTTACATGAAATAGTTCATGATATATGTTTTATATGTAACGAGCAAACAAAACAACTCATGACAAATTATACATTGTATGCATAACTAGCTAATCCAGTGTGGAGAATAATCTTATTCATGTTGAATATTTCTTAAAATGAAAACAAATGATAGCAGATGATACAGCTAAACAAACTAAACTGTAAGCCTGCAGAAATGACAGCAGTCCCCTCTTATCCCAGCAGAGCCAGTGTCACATG
This sequence comes from Chinchilla lanigera, assembly GCF_000276665.1. Lineage (NCBI taxonomy): Eukaryota > Metazoa > Chordata > Mammalia > Rodentia > Chinchillidae > Chinchilla > Chinchilla lanigera. The sequence goes on along the minus strand of NW_004955533.1, from coordinate 2,077,586 downwards.
TCACTGAGGGTAGCAGACTGAAGACAGCAGGTGGAGGAAAATCCTCCTGCCTCCTCTCGCCCGTCCCTCTTTGGGGGAGTGCCTGAAGCCCAGTTGAGGGTCATCACCATGACCACTTGCACTTTTACTTCAGCCTCCTTCCTGCTTCCTTCCATCAGCTCTATTTTTCTCTGTAGTAGAGTTTGGCAGGCTTCTTTTGTAAAGGACAGAATAGTGAGTATGTTAGCTTTCAAGAGGCGGGTATACTGTCTCTCTTTGAGCTACTCAACTCTTGTCATTCTAGAGCACAGACAATATGCAAAGAAGTAAATGTGCATTGCAGTATTTTGGTAACACTTTACGCTCAAGAGTGGGTAAGGGCCAGATTTTGCCTATAGCCACAGTGTTTGTTTTGGCTCCTGTTCTGGGATTTGAACTGTCCACTATCTCAGGACACACCCTGTTTATCCATCTGTCTCTCCCCAGTGGAATAAAGATGCTCAATAAATAAGTGAGTATGTGAGGAATGAATAAAGGGCATACATGGAGCATTGAATGGTTTGTGCTAGTCTGTGTTCACCCTGTGTCCATTCAGTAATTTAAATTTACAGTCTTGGGCTGGGAATTTAGCTCAGCGGCACAGTGCCTGCCTGGCAAGTGCAAGGTCATGAGTTTGATTCCTGGTACCGGAAGAAAAACAAAAACAAACAAACAAACAAAATAAATTTACAGTCTTGAAGGCCTTGCCTAAGCTAACTAAAGCAAAGTGATTATTCTGCACCTAGACTCAGAGTTCAGATCTGCAGGCTTTAGGCCTCTGCACCACTCACTGGACAGAGGAGCCTGCAGGGCTGGAAGGGTCTCTGTGAAAAGTAAAGGTAAGAATCATCAACAGATCCTGAGTACTTAAAGCCGTGGGGTTGAAGGCAGCCAGTGTGGATCACAGGACCAGGACCAAGGCTGGGCTCCCAGCGTGGACTGCCTGGGACAAGAGGGAGAACAGACAGGAGACAGGGAGAGCATCAGAGGGGGAAGGAGCCTGGGGCAGGGGGCTGGCGTAGCTCATCAGAGCGTCAGCAGTGATACTCATTTCAGTGCTCTATATGCTTCAGTATGGTCATCATCAAATATCTTTTTAATTTGTCACATGCACACAGTAGACTTTCTAGTATATGTGCTGCTGGAGCGAGCACTACAGTGGACTTTTAAAATGGCAACTGCCTGAAATTTGAGACTCCTGACTACTCACATGACCCAATTTATTTGGTATATAGGGCAGAATGGGGTGTATGTTTCAGAGATGCTGAACGCAGAACCTCCCAGTGTGTCTCTGGCTAGTAAAAGGCAGTTTTATCTTCTGTTGGATTTTTGGGTAGACACAGACGTTTTCCTTGTTAAGTGAGAAAGAGAGTGACTGGAATTCTGCCTGACTTAAGTTGCACGAAAACAGCCTCTTTTTACTTTCTACTGTTTAAAAATATTTTTCTACTTTCAGCGTTCCTCTAAGCCTCACCCGACTTTTCACGTTGAATGGAGGCACTTTGTACAACGCTGAACAGGTATCCAGGGAGCGATAAGTTTATTAGAAGTAACAAATTCCAGTGTCGGTTAAACAATTCCACCGTTATTTTCAGGTGAATAGAATCTGAACAGCTTTTGACTTAATGTGCTAAACTGGCTGATGACCCATCCAGGGAAAGACTGTAGGAAGACACTGCCTCCTTCAGGGCTGTGTCTTGGGGCCCCCGAGCTCTTCCGCTGCCCAGGGGCCCGGCCCATGCAGATTTTGCCTTGGGGGCATCAGCTCCTGGGCTTCTCTCCTGCTCTGCTTTTGGCTTAAGCGCCATTTCCACAAGCTGTGCCCAAAGCAGAGCCTCGTCCTGCCTGGAGCAGGTGCCCTGCTGTGTAAGGCCCCATCCTACGCGTTTTCCCAGACTGAGTGGCGGTGACCAGGGACACCTTTTTATGTTGCATGTCTAGTTTTTGCTGTGGGCCTAGGCACAATGACTCCTGTACAAATATCTGCAGACAAAGGAATGAGCTGTCTACAGTGCTTCTAATCAAAGTGAAAAGTCTGGTGAGGCTTAGAGGAAAGTTGAAAGCTGCTTGCTAATACTTTTTTGTGTATTTCGTATTTTTGCTAAGCCTTTTTATAAAAAAGTAAATAACATTTTGAACCCCGGTGCTCACTATCTCAAAGACAGTACTCAAGCCCACAATACCTATGAAGTCAGAGTCAGTATGGGAATCTTACACAATGCATCGAGCTCTGGCACAGTCCCCCATGTCTCCTTTGGATGAGGCAGGATTTCACTCTGGTCTGCCCAGCCCCGTGAGCGTGAAAACATCTGCATATGCCACTGTCACCCTCAGGCAGCTTACCCTTGCCTCTCTGGCCATCCTGCTGCTTGGAATAACTTCCGGAAGATGTATCACCTCAGAAAGCAGAGCACTGCATTCTTCTCAAAATGCAGGCAGTCACCAGCTTATGATGGCTGAACGTTTGACTTTTCAACTTTACCACGGTGCAAAAGCTATACACATTTAGTACGAATCAAACAATTTGGGTCTTTTCCTTCTCTGTTGAAATGCAGTGTGACACGCTTGTGATGCTGGGCAGTGGTAGTGAGCTGTGGCTACATGATTGCTGGAGAGATAACTAACGCTCTTCAGTGTGCTATGGCTACGCTACGGTGTCCAGGAGGTTAGGTGTATTCAATGAGTTTTTGATCTGTGGAAGTTCGAACTTATAATGGATTTATCAGAATCTAACGTCATCATAAGCCAAAAGCATCTGTGTTCACTATCAAACCTTAAAATGTCATCATCAGAATGTTCAAACTTTCTGTAAACGGTGGTCCATGACACTCAGCCCGGGTGCTAAGCTTAGTCTTCTCAGGCCTCACGGGAGGGGGCCTCACCCGGAAGAGCCACGCGTCAGTGTTCTCCCTGGTGGAAGCTGCTGTGCCAGGCAGGAGGGAGCACTTCCAAGCGGAGTGCTAGAATTACAGACCAAGCGCTTAGAGCATGTGCAGCGTGCACACAAAATCTGCTGGAGAAAACCCAGGAGGGTCTACGTACGCCAAGGGAAGAGGTAAACAGGAAAAGCCTATTTGTACTTGTTAGGTGTTCCTCTCCTGATCCTGATGAAAGGGCCTCTCTCCAGGGTCAGAACCAGCTGCCTCATTCCATCTTAGCTGATCTCAGAGGCAACAGGAACTCACTCATCCGGACAGGAGATGAGTCACAGTCCTCTTCCAAGCCAGGCCCTGAGGGTATGAAGCATGAGAGGACAGGCTCAGGACAGTGAGAAAGATTGCATTTGTAGATAACAAGTGAAGCTGGACAAAGAAGGGGTGAGGGCAGTGGATGGTGCTGGAGAAAAGTTATCACTGAAAGCATTTGATTATGCAACTAAATTAGACCAAGCCTTTAGAACTGTCTCATTTCCCAGTAGATGGTCTACTGTTTGAAATAAGAAATCAAAATGTGGGTGATCTCACCAAAGACTCATGTTAATAATCTGTCCCACGCCACACAGGTGTGACCTCAAAGTCATTCCTGTTGCAGCTTTCCTGCCAAACACTCAGTCTGGGAGAGCCAGTGCACCAGAGTAATACGTACTTGTGGATTGACCCTGAAAATGGTGTTATCGCTGGACTTCGGCTCATACTGAGGTCCGCAATGGTGTCGGAAACACAACAGTTTGGACGGCTTTGGCTGTGGGACTCAGCATTCCGTCTGCCCTGTGTTGGCCGTAATCTTTGGCGTGGTCTTAATGAAAAGATCATGCAGAGTACACAGCACAGTTTCACCCTTCACATCTGCAATCACATTTCATACTTTTCTCTCTGCGCTTATGACCAGAGTTTGGGATCTCCCATTTCCCACTTCCAGATCGCTAGGTTTACTTGATCGCACCACTGTAACCCAACACAAGGGGCATTATGACATTCTCAGACTACTACATGTCCCACTTCGGCGACATGCAAGACATTGCTGCATATCAGTAATGCATGCCTGTTGCCTGTGTGAATGTCACTAACCTAAACCCTGGGCCTCCTCACGCTGCAGGGCTGCGACATGCAGATCTCTTATGACACCGCCTCTGCTCACCTCTTCTTCTATTCCCAACAATCACAAGAGTTTCTCTGACATTTCCTGATGGGTTAGCGCCTTGTTTACCTGAAAAACTAGCCATCAAGGACCTTCCAGCATTATAAATGGAAGCAAACAGCGGAAGATATTATCAAGGCAGCGCCACTGTGTATGGTAAGAAACCGTTCCTACCTAGGGAATATTTATGACCTCTGAGGTCCCCGTGTATGTGAGGTTATCATTAGTGTACCTCTTCTCCACCACACTTGCCTTCTGGCTCCAAGGTTCCTTTTTGCTGATGCCCATCCCTGGCTACACCATCTGCCCTGGAATACAATCTATTCCATCAGGAGTATCAAAATCCGTCTGTTGGTGTCACTTCTCTTTGCTGGAGACTAACGGGCCCAAACTAATCTGTGTTAATGCAACAGTAATGTTGGTTCAGAGCTTTTCTTGTGCCAGGTGTGATCAAACTGACTTAACATTCATTATCACCTAATCTTGGTCTCACACCCAAGGATCAGGCACTTTTAATATTATCCCTTACGCTGCAGTAAAAGAAGATGAGATGAGAGATTTGTTTGTTTCCCAAAGCAAGGGTAGATGAAGAGCTATTCCTTAAAGGAAAAAGAAGTGTAATATGGTGAGGACCAGATGGTAATCATCCAATTAATTATTCCATTATTAAAGTCATCATAAAACAGAAATGACAGTGGAGACTGTGAAGTCATAAAAGAAAACATAGATTTTACCACAGGAAAGGCAGGAGATTAGGTCATTCTGTCCTTGTGCAAAGAAACTTAACTTTTAAATTGCTACTTTTCACCAGGAGCTTTCAGTCCAGCACATACTACCCTCTCCGCCCCACCACCCCAGTCTAGAAACCAAGTGAGAAAGAAAGACCTTGTTTGGGTTTTTTCTTTTTAAACGTGATACAAGGCATATAAAAACACAATAGATACTTTTAATTTGTTTTGAACTTTTATTTCAAGGATCTGCTTTGCACAGTTTCTGAAATATATATTGGTGCAATTTTCTTTTTCAAAAGAATGGGAAACTTTAGAATAGGTGTACAAGGTCAGTTTCCTGTGCTGGTGGTAGGTTTGAATCTTCTGTGGGAAATATATTGTTTCATTCTGAGTTTATCATGTTAAGCCATATGGCAGGTATTTCATTGCTCTGGTGTAGATTTAGCAGGTAAATCACAGAACATCCTATAAGACAGTCTTATTTCTTCATGTTCTGCGTGGGAAAGGATCCCTGAAAAGATTCTTATTCCATGTCCCTGAACTTCCACCTGCAAAGCAATCAGCTATTCACAATCCATTTTCCCAGGAAAAGCTGTAATAAATCATGTCTCCTGGCATTAGAAAACCATCTCCTAAAGAACTTGCCTTTTATTTCATTTATTCTGAAGAGTACCAAAATCTGACCTGGGAAATTCTAGGAGTCTTCTGACTTACTGTCGAACAGGTAAAGGTCACGGAGGCCCAACATGGCCACCAGTGCTATCTTCCCTGTGCTTCCTGTCGTCTGCCTGTGACTTCCTGGGAGGAAACAGCCATGGCCACACAGTCTACAACAGTGGTTCCATAGGCATTCTCAATTTTCATTTTTTTAAAGTTTGTGACTATGTGTGGGAACCACAGATTAAAGATATTTCAAGAAATTTCGCTATTACAGGGTTATAATAATCCTCCATTACACATGGGACATCCATTCTAAAACCCCAACTAGATGGCTGAAAACGTGGATAGTACCAAACTACAGTATGTTCTCTATATGTACATAGCTATTGCAAATGTCCACTGTTTCGCATAAAGGAAGCACTTTATGACTTTTCCTTGATAGAGCACGCTCAGAATGCACACAGAATCCTTGGAAGAGCATGCTCAGGATGCATAAGAATTGCCAATGTCATCGATTTTGTACCTTGGGCTATTTTTAAGCAAAATAGCACTCACTTGCACAGAAGACTTCTGATACCACAGCAGTTGACCTGATAGTTAAGATGACACTGAGTGAGGAAGAGTGGGTCGGGTGCACATTCACACAAAGGGATGAACCATCTTCTCGATGAGCTGGTGCTGCAAGCGTTCATCACATGACTCAGAATCACACACAGGTCACAAATTTTTTCTGCAATTTTCTGTTTAATATGTTTAGGCAAAGCTTGATTCGACCTGAAACCCCAGAAAGCAAAGTCTCAGATAAGGGAGGACTACTATGCCCGCAGCATCTATGAAGGTCACACAGAGAGCATAACTGTAGCATTTTACAAATTGTTTTGCCACAGATCCCACTTTTTATAGAGAAATGGTTAGAATTACACTTGGAAAAGTCTTGGGCTAAGCCAGGCAAAGACAACCCATTCCCCGTTGATTCTCCCCAACATGTCATAGAGCACTCTGGGCAAAGAGTGATCGCCCACGAAGTCTTAGGGGAGCTCACAGCTAATGTGCTAGGCGTGGCTCCAAGCTCACCTTCTTCTCTCAGCTTTTCTTTGTAGCACAGGGATTCGTGACCATCACCACCTGTGCATGCTCCACACCAAGCTGTGCCTCTCGGAAGGGTGGTCCATACAAAGGGAATATCAAGGAGATGGTTGAAAAGGTGGATCATGTGGACAGTGGAGCACATTCTTGTCCACACACTCACTTTCTAGCATATGCGAATGTCTGTGCTATAGCTTTGCTTTTCCTGGTGGGATACCACCGGGAAAGAGGCCGCCACACATATCCCAATCCAGGTGTCTAATCAAGCCATCCTTGACACACCAGACACCCTGGAAGCTAGGCCATGCATGTAGCTCGCTCACCCAGAATGCACTGTGGGAGGCAACTGAGTTACCTTGCCCTATATTCAGCCTTGACGTTTCATTTTCTTCCGCCTCCGAGGACATTCACAATCATTTTTCTCAGTGTCCTTTTCCGCAGCAGGACTCCTTTATACAGAGAGACGGAAATGGTGAGGCTGTAAACCCTAATATTCTGTTTCAGAGCAATAGAGGGAAATACTTCACAATACGGTCATTTCAAGTGTAGACTGCGTGATGTCGGTGGGTCAGTGCACCACAACATGGAGGATTTGTCAAACATCAGAGCCACGAGGCTGTCCTATGTGCTGTCAAAGAACAGTGCTTTCTGCGCTGGCCAGAGCCTGGCCCTCCCGCAGGAAGTCTGTTGCGTGCCGCGTTGTGCCTGCCTCCAAATCCATACTTGAAAATCCTGATCTCGAGTGCTTCATAACATGACTGTTTGGAGGTACAGCCTTTAAAGAAGGGAGTAAGGTTAAACGAGGCCGTAGGTTTGGGCTGTAACCGAAAGGATTGGTGTCCTTGTAAGAGGAGAACATTAGGAGACAAGCAAACATGCAGGGAAGACCTCATGAAGACTGAGGAAGAGGACCACTTGCAAGTCAAGGGGAGAAGTCTCGGATGAAACGAGTACTGCCCATGTCTTGATCTCCGTCTTTTAGGCCCCAGAACTGTGAGGAAATGTTTTTCAGTCCTCTTAGGCTGGAGTTCTTTGTTATGGGAGCAGCGGAAAATTAGTACACAGTTCCTCCTTCGGGGTGCCTAGTGCAGTGACGCTGGGTGACCGCAGGTTTGAATTTTTAACCTTTGCTGTCTTCTATATACTTTTACATGTTAGGCGGGCGTGCTCACGTTTCATTTCACTTTCAGTTCCTATTCCTCGGAAAACTCAGAGAAAAGCAATGCATTCTGCATAGATGCATTTGCATGTGTTTGCTTTCCAAATAGTTATAAAATAGAACCAAAGAAAGCTTTAATTACAACCATATAAACCTTAGTTATGAAATCAGAAACCTTTCCCAGGGGCTGGGGAGGTAGCTCTGGTAGAGCACTTGCCTAGAACATGAAAGGCCCTGGGCTTGAGCATCAGCACTGGGAGAAAAACAAAGTCATGAGATTCCAGTTGGCTGGGTATAGAGCCACCACATACCTGGCTCTGATAGGCTGAGGCAGGAAGATCACAAATTTGGCCTAGCCTGGATGACTTAGCATTTTAGTGAAACGCTGGTCAAAATTTTCAAAAGGGGCTGGAGATCAGTTCAGTTGCAAGTAAACTAACTTAAAAATTGCAGAAGAATGTAAACTGCCAGAGAATTTAAACTCAACGGTCTTTCCCTCTTTCTTACCTTTGTTACCAGCTAGGCCCTTTGGGGAAGGACTGAGTGAGTGCCACCCGTCCTGCACCATCACCTGATGGGGGAGGCATTTAGGTTATGGGGAGATGGGACTGTGGGAACCCACTTTCCACAGCTTTTACTAAACTCACAATCATTAATCAACTGATTAAGATTCTGCCACTAAGCTACCAGATTCTGAAGGGGGATTTATTTTCTTGCCTGGAAAGTATAAATACCTCAAATGATGAATACGTTCTTGCTGAGAAAGGCAATCTGAATCTTCAGGGAGTCACAGTCGTTTTGTGGGAGGAGGTCTTTCCTGCATGTTGATGACTGTGAACATTAGGGTGGCTGTGGCAGTGTCTTAAACTAAGATAGTGAAGTCTGCCACATCAGTGGACTCTTTATGAAACATTTCTGTGTAGCACTGATACTGTCTGATAGCATCTCACCTACAGTAGAACTCCTTTCAAATTTGGAGTCCATCCTCTCAAACTGTGCCTCTGCCTCATCAACTAAGCAGTTAATCAACTAATCAACATGTGTGTAATATTCTAAATCCTTTGTTGTTATCTCAGCAGTATCTGTAGCATCTTCACTAGGGTTAGATTCCATCTCAAGAAACCACTTTCTTTTTTTTTTGTTTTTTTTGGTTTTTTTTTTTTTGGTTTTTCTCCGGTACCGGCAACCGAACTCACGACCTTGCGCTTGCCAGGCAGGCGCTTTTGCCGCTGAGCTAAATCCCCAGCCCCAAGAAACCACTTTCTGAAGCGACTTCTTGCCCATTGGTTGCAGCATGAGGTTGCACAGCTGAGTCACGTCTTCAGGCTCCACTTTTAACTCTCGCTCTCATTTTATTTCCACCGTGTCTGTAGTCGGGTCCTCTGATGAATTCTTGAATCTTTCAAAGTCATCATGAGGGTTTGAATCAACTTCTGATCTGTTAATATTGATCTTTTGACCTTCTCTTATGAGTCACAAATGCTTTTGATGACATCTAGATTGTCTTTGCCAGGATCTATGAGAGGAATCACTGTCTATGGCAGCTGTAATATTATGAGATGGATTTCTTAAATATAGTTTAATAGAAACTTGAAATTGGAATAAGTCCTCAGTCAGTGGGCTACAGAACGGACGTCATCTTAGCAGGCATGAGAACAACACCGATATCATACATCTCCATCGGAGCTTTTGCATGACCAGACGCATCATCAGAGGGCAGTAATATGTCCAAATGAGTCTTCTTCTGAGCACGTCTCAACAGTGGGCTGAAGATGTTCACTAAACTGTACTGTGAACACGTGTGTTGTAATCTGGGCTTTATTCCACTTTTAGAGAGCAGGCAGAGTAGATTTAGCATAATTATTGAGGTGCCTAAAATTTCTTGGAATGCTAAGTGAGCATGGGCATCAGCCTGAGATTATTTTACTCATCTCTAAGAAGAGAGTCAAGTCTGTTCTTCGAAACTTTGAAGCCAAGCATTGATTCTTCCTCACCATCTGTGAGCCTTGGAGGCCATCTTCTTCCAGTATGAGGTTTCCTCAGTTATCTTAGTGGAATCTCCTGGGAATAATTTATAGCAGCTTCTGCATCAGCACTTGCTTCTTCACCCTGCACTTCAGTGCTATAGAGATGGCTTCTTTCCGCGAATCTCATGAAACAACCTCTGCTAGCTTCAAACTTTCCTTCCAAGCTTCCTTGCCCCTGTAGAACTGAAGTAATTTGAGATCTTACTCTGGATTAGGGTTCGGCTTGAACAAATGTTGTGGATGGTTCAATCTTCTATTTAGACCACTCAGCATTTTCCATATCTGTTTATGTTTGTTTTTCTTACCATCATTCTTATCATTTGCATATTCACTAACATAGAGCTTTTAATTGACTTTGAAACTTTTCCTTTGCATTTATAAGACTGCATGGTGCAAGAATCTTGGCTTTCAGGCTGTCTTGTCTTTCAACATGCCTTCCTCACTAAGCATAATTAAGTCTAAATGTTGACTTAACGCAAGAAATTGTGGCTCTTCCTTTCACCTGGACACTTAGACATCATTAACTGGCCTATTTTTAATATTGCAATGTCTCATGGATAGGGAGGTCCGGGGAGGAAGAGGGAGGGTGATGTAGCTGCTCGGTGGATTAGTCAGACGCACACATTTATCAGCTGAGCTCACACGCTTATCTCAGAATGATTCCTGGCTCACAAAACAATATCAGTAGTAACCTCGGGTCATTAATCACAGATCACTGTAACAGATATAATAATAATGAAAACGTTTGAACTATCACAAGAATTACCAAAATGTGGCACAGAGACATAAAATAAGACCTGCTCCATTCAGATTTGCCGCACCCTTCAGTTTTTACAGAAATAAAGATAGCACCCCAAAACTCAGTATCTTCCAGGTGCAGTAGGTGAGGTACGATTAAATGAGACATGCTGTACTGCTATCCTCTTATCCTAAAAAGTAGTTAAGTTTAGTTTTGTTAAGTGATATGATCAAGACTCAGAACAGACATGCTGCCGAGTCACAAGTTAACTGAAAGACAAAGCCAGCGCCCCGATACCTCTGATACTGGGCCTTGGGACACAGCGGAGGTTTGTGGCACCGTGCACCATCTGATGTGCTGGGGGGAAGCCCCCAGGAGAGGCAGCTGTCAGCGGTTGTTTATGGTTGTTCATGGCAGCAGTTCTCATCTATGACATCCTCCTCTGAAAGCACATCCTCTTGTGGAAGTTCCTTCCCACAACTCTGCACATTTTGTTGGTAGCTTGAAAGCAGTTGTGTGACACAGATGGTTCTGGGATTAGCACTGGGGTGTGGTCAGTGGCAGCTCCCGAGGAGAATGCATCTGTCTTCTAACTGCTCCTGCAAATGCCGGGCATGCTGTTCACACGCCCCTGCTCCCAGTCCTCCAGGCCCACTTTCCCTCTGACAGTGGTACTGAATTTTCTCTCAGGGGCTGCAGGAGCCCATCACCCGCCCTGCACCTACAAGGAGCACAGTGACAGTGAGTACATGTCCTCCACGGGCAACCCTGCCTGTGAACTGACTGACGCGGAAGCATCAGTCCTCCAGCTCAGGCCTCACAATTCCATGTGGTCCACGCTATTTCTAAAAGTCTTACTGGACTGAGTTAACGTAGCTTTCAAAAACACTGTGCTTGGAATCGCACCCATAATTTACCCCTCGCTAGTGAGCCTTCCTCTTCATTTCCGCTCCCTGGTGGTTTTCCCAGAGTCACTTCCTAAAATACTCACTTCTGCTTCAGTACTTGCTTCAGGGTCTGCTTGCTGCTGATGAAGCTGACAGGTTCATCTTATTGGATTACACACAGACACACACACACACACACACACACACACGCACGCACAAACATGCACACACACGGCATTGTAGATGGGATGATACTGAATTTATAGATCATGTTGGTGTGAACCGATGCCTTCTGTTAGGTTCTCCCAGGACCAGACTTTTAAGACACATGCATGTACTCTGTTGTGCTTGGGACACGAAAGAAATAATGGCCTAGCAATGCTGCTAGAAAAGGGAGGAGGGAGACAGAGAAAGGGAGGCAACCAAGAACGGGTGCATAGCTAAGCAGTAGTAAGAAAACTCGGGGAATAGCCTAATTCTTGTGCCTCTATGTTCTCCTACTGTACCTCTGCAGGAGCAACTCCACAGTTGCCCTGGCTGCAATAACCCTTTAAGTAAGGAATCTGGCCACCCCACAGATAAGCAAAGCAGAGTGTAAGGTCCAAAGAAATCAGCGGTGACAGGGGATTAGGCTGTACATCGTGAAGTGTCAGGGTGGAGTGGGACACCCAAGGGCCACAGTCATCAGTATCCGCACAAAATGACTTTCCCATCTGTGAACGTAAAACACAACGGAGGAAATATTTAAATTCTCTCAATGAGTTTCACTGAATAGCTTTCATTAAGTTAGTAGCAAAACTTTAAACTTTTAATGATCTAAAACATGATATCTTTCAAGGTTTTCTCATAATAGTTGACTGTCACATGCAACAGTTGTTTATGTACATAAGAAACCATTACTGTTACAAAAACCAGTAGTTTTTCCTTCATAGAGATATTTATTATTTATTTATTGTCAGTTTTACTTCCATTTCCATAGCTTAATTCTATCTTAGAATTTTAAATAACTGGACCTTTAAATGTAACTATATTAAACTTGGCTTTTTTGCCATCAGCATATTGTTTTTGAAGTTGTAATCCATTCTGTTTCTATTGCTGAGTGGTGCTCTGGAGCCTGGATGTAGCCCAGTTTGTTGACCACTCGGAGCTGGGTTATCTCTAGCTTTGCATCTGAGGACTAAAACCAAAGTGAGATGCATGATTCTTTGCATGAGCACTGTTACGCTTTGGTAAACACCTGGGAGGGAGATTATTTGGTTTTACATACTTAGTTTTATAAGAAATTCCCCAACAGTTTTGCAGGGTGACACTATTTTGCATTCCCACCAGGACAGTGTGAAAGTTCCAATTTTCCACTTAGCATTGTTAGCTGTTTAATTAGAGCCATTCAAGTAGACAGGTGATGGTTTCCCTTCTCAATTTTCACCAGTGTCTGTCAAGCAGAAGTTATTAAGTTGTATTAATTTGTCAGGTTTTTCCTTGATGATTAGTGGTTTATGTATTCTGTATTATGTATGTATTCCTGTCTCAAAGGAGAAAAAATTGCATCCTCATTTATTTATTTAAGATTTAAATCTATAGCTTTTACATGCAAATCTACATTAAATTATATTAAACAATTTAAAGTTAAATTTTGGATATTGTTTGAGGTAAGAACTACAGCTATTATTTGTTAAAAAGATTATTCATTCCACCGCTGACTTATCTTGGCCCCTCTCTGGCACCTCAAAAAATACTTTTAAAAAATGAAAATAAGCTGCACAGAGCAAGAGCCAATGTTTACAAACCATATAATCTGGCAAAAGACTGATATCTAGAATACACTTTAAAACAGTTTAAAGCACTAAGATTGGAATAGATATTTCAGGAAAAATGGCATATAAATGGTTGATAAATACATGAAAAGATGCTTAACACCAATACACAAAACATAGATAAGAAACACTAATTCTTTTTATTTCTTACATAAAAGAAATGACCTGACACACACACAGAAAATAGCAGCGTATTGAAATAAAAATACATAGCAGACAATAGAAAGAGATCACAGGGAATTTAAACAGTGGCATTATGAGAAAATTACCTTTATTTTTAGATACATGGATAAATTTTTATCAGTTATCTTTAATATGTTTTAACTTTGTTAAGAAACTAAATCACAAAAATGCTAGAGCTAATAAAATATAAAATCAAAATTAAGAATTCAGTGGAAAAGTTTGATAGCAATGCTATGGCTTATGTCCTCCCAAAGCCTCATGAGGTCATAGGTGGTGCTTTTCAGAGGTGGCTGCATGCAGAGTGTGTGATGCTGTGATAAAATGTGTGATGCTGAGATCAAGGATGTGTGCTTACTAAATTAGTCCATTGGTTGGTTTGGCATAATTCTTGGTAGGATTAAGGGTGCCCCACCCTGGGTGTGAGTGATACTTGCCTTAAGAGCATGTAGCCTGGATAGAATAGATAGGACAGAAAGAGGACTAGTGTTGGCGTTTGCTGCTGCTGCTGCTGCTGCTGCTGCTGCTGCTGCTGCTGCTTCACTGCTTGCTACCTTCTGCCCGCCATGGAATATTTCCCCTCTGCCATGTGCCACTCTGTCATGGAGCCAACTGATTATGGACTGAAACCCCTACAAACTGTGAACTAAATAAACCTTTCCTCCTTTAACTTTAGGTGTTGGGTATTTTGTCTCAGCAACAAAGAGAGTAACTAAGACAGGCAGATTGTACACAGTTGAGTAAAATAACACTGAAGTGGACCATAGCTTGTAAGAAAAGATACCCAGAATTAATCACTTAGAGCCAACGGTAGAACAAGCAGTGGAAGAATCAATCAGCCAAGTGTTTTGAGTCTGAAAGGGAAAGCAGAGTAATGGGCCAGAGCCAAAATCTGAAGTAGCGATGGCTGAGGATTTTCCAAAACTGAAGCAGTTTATGAAGCTACAGATCAAACAATCTATGTGAGCAACCAGTGAAACTGGTGTATAAATATAAAAGTCACACATAGACAGATCATAACATCCCTCCTGAAAACAAAGGAAGAAACCTTTCAAAGAGGAACTCTTGAAAGCAATTAGAGAAAATGATAGCTTCTTTTAGAGCAGAGGCTAGACTGACAGCTGACTTCTTGAAAGAAAATGAAAGCGCAATGCAACCGTAAAACCTTCAAGGTGATAAAAGTTTCTGAAAATGTAGGTATTTATTTATTTATTTATTTTACAGTACTGTGGGGTTGAGCCCTGGGCCTTTGTACTGGGCTATGTAACAGCCTTTTAAAATTTTTTTTTAATTTTTGAGCAAGATCCTGCTAAGTGCCCAGATAGGGCTTAAATTTGTAATCTTTCTGCCTCAGCCTCCTGTGGTTCTGGATTATGGCATATACCACCATGCCTGGCAGAAATCTAGAATTTGATAGCAAGCAAATGGTGCTAAAAAAAAAGTAAAAAATTTCCAGGAAAATAATAACCCAGAAAATGTATTATCTGCATACCTGAACAAAAATATTTTGAGCTCAGCAGAAAGAAATTATCCTAGAAAGAAGCATTAAAATGTAATAAAGTATAAAGATCATGCAAAAGTTACTATGTTGGGAAATGTAATTAATATTGACTGTATAAATCAATAATAATGCACTTTGTAAATTTGAGTAAAGAATTACAATGCATGAATATGATACTATATGCTACTATATGAAATAAGATACTGTATAAAACAAGAGTAAATGAGGTTAAAGTGGTCCTGAAGTCTTTTTATGATCCACAAATACTATTGTTATCCCAAAATAATGACAGCACACTGAGTATCACCAATTCTTGACAAACCAGTGTAGTTTATTGGTAATTCATAAAAAAAACCTTCTAAAGTAATAAAATAAATTTTATAATTTTCAAGTTAATAAAAGGGAGAAGTACATTAGTGAAATATAATTCATTTAAAAGAGTGTAAAATTCAAGCCCAGCCTGAGTAACTCAGTGACTTAGCAAGACCTGGTCTCAAAATAAAAGTTGGGTTGGGGTTGCAGCTCAATGCAAAGGCCTTGGGCTCAACCCACGGTACTGAATTTTTAGAATGGTTTTTGCTCCTAGGTGGAAATATGATTTACTTTTGGATCTTGGTCTTATATCCTAAATCGCTGCACTTCTTACTTTCCACAGCACTCCCCCATGGATGCTTTAGGATCTTTTATAAACAAGGTCATGTGTCTTTGCATACAGCTAATTTAAACCTTTCCCATCTGGGTGTCATCTATTTCATTTTATTACCTAATTGAGTGGCTACACCTGCCCATAAAATATTAAATAGGATTGATAAGCGTGGTCATCCTTGCCTTGTTACTGACATTAGGGGAATGACATTCAATCTATAAGAAAATTCCTTCTTTTGCTTTTTTATTAAGTGTTTCCTATGAAACACAAACTTTTTGAAAATCTTTTTCGGCCCCTGTTGAAAGGACCCTGTGTTTCTTGTTCTTTAGCCTCTCAGTAAGTGCAGCACATTCATTGATGTTAGGGTGTCAGCGACCCATCGGTAAACGATGTCACACACACGGAGTGCCTTAGTGAGTATCAGTAGCTCGGAGCCAGGAACTCGTTTCTCTGCTGTGATGTGGATGTCGTCTGCTCAGGCTGACACCTGAGTCAGCCAGCTGTGCTCTCATTTGGAAGTGGGGGTCCTGCAGACTGAGTCTTACAGGCAGAATCCAGCTTCTTTTGCTTTTAAAACGGAAGTCTCCTTTTCTTGTGGTTGTCAGGTGGGGTGAATCTCAAAGATTTTAGAGTCTGCTGTCAGGGTCTAGATCTTGACCTGCTCCCTCTGCCAGCAACAGAGAGTCCCTGCCATAGTAAACCTTGTTCACCTGGCCAGCCTGTCTGACTTTTATCTTGTGACTACACTGAGGAACCTCTACTTTGGAAGCGTTCCTATGATTGTGCTAAGTGCAGCTTAGCATCTCCCTGTCCTAAGGTCAGCTGATCAGGAATCATAGCTGCCGCATTTTTTTAACCACAGGAGGTAACACCATCACAGGATAACACAGGATGTGAAAACATGGGGCCCAGAATTCTTGGCACCTAGCAGCCCTACCCCTCCACAGAGGAACGGTGTGCTTTCAGAGCGACTTTAAAATCACATGAGATACAAAAGCTGAGGTTATTTATCGAGAACGTTCCACACAGTGTCACTTTCCTGGCTTCTTCTGTGCCTCTATAAATTGAGCCCTGTGACAGGTCCACTGCTTTCCTTGGGTTCGGAGGGTCTTTCTCTCCTCAAGAGAATCATCTTGGGAAAGGTCAAGTCCTCCTGTGCATGAGAACAGAAAAATCTGAATCTTCACCTTACGATCCTCTTAAAGCACAGAGGAGCTACGCAAATAGGTAGAGTAGGTTGTGGTACGATTGAAATAATTGCAAGTGAGGTTCTTGGCAGGGAGGGGAAGTAGCCAACTTTTAAATAATACAGAATAGTCTGTCAGAGCCACTGAGGTTTCAGCTCTTTACTTAGTACTTATATATTTATTCCCTTTACCACTAATCTGAACATGGCAGTGTCTCAAAGCTCTCCAGGTAGCTTGCATTTTCTTCCCACAGTGGCAAAGGCCTTGCCTGCACTGAGTCAGCCGTGAGCTGACCTCTTAGGGAAAGGCCCGTTAGATGTAACGTCACTGGACTCCAAGTCATCCGCATTTCTGCTGGGTTTGCTGTGACCTCCACTCAGCTGCCTCGGGCAACTCTTGCTTCCCTGAAGCTCCATGTTCTTGTCTCACTTACTGAAGCCGAACGAGAAAGGCCACTGCAGGAATACCTTGTACTGAGGAGCCAGTGTGACATTTCCACCTCTGACCGCGAGAGAACCAAGTTGTACCCATCTGGGCAGAATCCCGTTCAGCAGGGAGACTGGCCCTCTCATCTAGAAATCCAGTGTATGCACTGGGCATGACACAGTTAAACAGACACAGGGCATGAGGTTGTTTTAACAGGTAGATACAAACACCTGTCAGTGGTGCTGGGGGAGGGTCTTCAGCCCGGCCATGCTAGGGCAGGCCTTGCAGTTGCTAAATCAATGTAACGTCTGCAGAGTTCCTGGGAGAGAGCGAAGAGTCTAGGGAGCTGGAAGGCCTGGAGACATGGCAGGTTGTCCCAGGAAGAATCAGTCACTCAGAAGTTGGCATGGCCATGCCAGTGCATCCCTGTCAAATGTCAGCCTTGGGGCAAAGAAGGGGAGATGTTAGTAGGACCTGTTCTTCCTGTGTGTTTGTTGCCTTGTGCCTATTTCTCTGCTAATTCTCCCTCTCTTAGCTTTCATGCCTGGATGGACAGACCTGTCTTTGCTTTTATCTTAAAGCATGCTATTTTTCAGAATGGTCATGTTTTCCCGTAAGAAGCACTTTAAAAGATTCATGATTAGTTTCAAAACAGATTTCACTAGAATTTTTTGTCTGTTTGTACCTCAGGTGTATTTCTGAGAGAGTCAGTTCATAATGTCACTGTACAAAAGAGGATTTTTTAAACTTATAGAGACCATTTTTACCTGTTTTTAACCCACCTGGGTGTCCTGTGAGTATTTGTAAGTTGTATAGGGAAGCTGGGTATTGTAGCGCATGCGTATAATCCCAGCATTTTGGGAGGCTGAGGCAGAAGGCTCATGAGTTCAAGTCTGGTGGAAACCTTAGCAACCTAGCAAGACTCTGTCTCATAGTAAAAAATGAAGTAGGTCTGGGGATATAGCTGAGGACAGAGGTCCTAGATTCAGTCTCCAGTACTAGAAAAGAAAAAGCTGTGCAGGAGGCAGGACAGTTGTTTCCTAGACTAAGTAATGTTCAGCAACCGTCCTCCCCACCTACTAATTAACAGTGTGTTCTCGATCACTGTGACAGTCTCATGGTCCCTCCCCGTTTGAGGACTACCGTCTGTTGTTGGAGGTAAAGTTTAACTCTATGGTACTACTGGATGCTGGATGAAATTTTGGCGTATGCGTAATTAACTTTCTAGCTGGGTCAAAAATCATTACATTTTACAAGGAGTTATTGTCAACTTCTTGACACTTCTTTATGTCTTTAGAGGAGAGTTAGTGCTTAAAATAGTAACTCAATAGCCTGTTCCTTAAAGTGCAACTCTGAGTTGTCCTCCCGGTTACTGGTAATTATGGCCACGAAAATGGAACCTGGTTATGGGTGAAACGGAGAGACCTGAGCTGCCTCACCTGGACACCTTTATACAGTGGGGAATGGGGAATATCTGAGGGGTTTTGACCAGAGAAATTATACAATTAAGTGTATAAGGGAAAAATCGAAGTGTTCAAGTGGAGAGAATGCAAATGAATGAAGATGAACTAGGCGGCCCTGCAGTGTGCCGAGGAGAGCTGGGGAGAAGGGAAGTGCGGCGGAGCGCGGAGTGAGCAGGCGGAGGTCCACACAGACACACCCTTCCTGATAACTGAAAGGGAAATTGCAGTTTTACCAAAGGAAAGCGATCATGCCAGTAAATAGGATTATATTACAAGAGAGAGTAAATCTCATCTTAGACGCATTGGAACTGGTGCCTATAAGCTTCTCACGTTCGAACAGCGTCTGTCAGACCTGGACTTCCGGTGAATGGGGGTGGGGTGCACCTGGAAAGCAGCATCCCATGGGACGTGGAGGGTATTGCCATGCAAGAGCACATGGGAGAACCACTGGTAAATGCAACTCCTTCTCAACTGAATGCAAGTTAGGACGTGATTGTCCCCAGAAGTACACCGCAAAAATACAGTTTGAGCGCACTTACACCAAACTAGAATTCGATGATGCTGTGTTATATGCTCTGAAGGACCCTGATTCAAGTCAGTTTGGCAGGCTTTGATGACTGTATGCTGCATAGTCCCTGTCAGAAAAGTATGACACAGAGAAGGCAGGGCTTTCCTCGAGGCCCGCTGATGTGTTCTGTAAACACAGATTCCCCAAGGTAGACATTCAAGAGATACCTGTTGGTTGCAGGGATTGCCCTCAGAGAGCCTGCAGAACCACAGAAAGCATGGAAAACAGAACTGCAGAAAGTGCAGAATGCACAGGGGTGCGGGGCCTGCACACATGTGCAAGCACACGCATGTGTATATTCTTGAAAAGTTATTGGTGAGCAAATAAAAATCGGTGAAAAGTAGCTACTTCATACATGGCCTGGAGGTTCCCAAAATGTGCGCCTTTCACAGTTCTCCCAAGTACTGTCTGGGCCTCCCGGAGGGTAGAGAGTGTGTGCCTTGTACGGAACGCACTGTGCCCGCAGCATGGCCTCTTTCCCTTTGCTTTCAAGCTAACCCTTCATCCTTGCGCTGGTTCTGTCCTCCAGACAGGAGTCTCAGGGGACAGCAGGGGAAGCAGGGAGCAGTTGGAACAGCCTGGGCGCACTTGCGCTGGAAAGTTACAGGTCCTTGTGCTGCTGTGGCCAGACCACCTGTCAGTCCTCTGGACACCTCTCCCCGGCCCTTCTCACGCCTAGGGCCTGAGGAAGGCTGCGGACTCAGAACTCAATTAGCAAAAGCCCAACTTTGCAGACGTCCCTGTACTCCTCCTCCTTTTCAGATAAACCATCCCTAGAAGGCAGGACTGATAAAATCCAGCTGTTACAACATGATCATGTTGGAAAATACACGACAGTAAATTCCTTACAGATAAGGAAATGTTAAGAAAATGTTTACATTTGTTGCTGTTTAGATAAGCCAGAAAAAAGTTTGATTTGTTATTTTGAGATTCTTCCTGTTTGCCAAAGTGAATCATCAGACAGTCTGGTTTGTAATAGGGAAAAGCAGAACGAGAAAGATTCAATGGCTATGTTGGCGTCGTTTTGGAGAATGAGTCTGTTCACGTGACTCGTACAGGGAGAGTTGCCCACGTGCCAGTGTGCCAGCATGCCTCATGGCCGTGAGGGCCGACTCGAAGAATGTCGGGCACCTGCACAGGGAGCTGTATCCCAGTCACTACGACGATCTGCGTGTGGTTCAGTTTGAAATAGTGTAATGTTCTCAGATGGCTGCGAAGGTGTATGAAGGAGCGTGGGAGTTTGTTTGGTTGTTTTTTACTTTTTCTCTAGCTACACATATGTAAGTCTCTTTAAATACCCACAATATTTGAAACCTGTTTGTGCAACTCGCCCTGATAGGAGGCATTTTATACAGCAGGAAACCTGATGGATATTTAGTTTATAAACAGAGATTGTGAAAAACTTCTACCTGCTCTGTGAGAACACAGCTCTTTTCTCACAGAAACACGTACTGGGGGTAGATTTTCATAGGCTTGATGAAAAAGAATATCTTTTGCAACTTCCTCTTCTACTGCCATTCTTATGTTCAGTCTATGGGTATGCTGCTTTATGTTGTTTTTTTTTTGTGTGTGTGTGTGTTTTGTTTTGTTTTGTTTTTTTTTGTTTTTAGACAGGGTCTTGCTATGTAGCTTTTAACTCACTTTATAGCCCAGGCTGACCTCAAACTCACTGGGATCCACCTGCCTCAGCCTCCCAAGTGCTACGATTACAGGCATGCACTGCCATGCCGGGCAGACATGCTGCTTTAAACTATGTAAATACCAAAAAAAATTGCAGGTCAGTGTCAATGTTAATGTAGATGTGAAAATCCTCAACAAAATACAACACAAGCAAAATGAATTCAACACCATGTTAAAAGGATCACACACCACATTCAAGAAGGGGTGATCCCTGGGATTTAAGGATGGTGTAACGAAACATTTTCTAAAATGTGAGAAACTGCTTTAAAAGAATGAAAGAATCATACAATCATCTCAGCAAATGCAGATAAAGCGTTTGACAAAATTCCATATCATTTCATGAGGAAAAGAACACTCAAAAAGGTATGCATGGAATATACCCCAGTACAGTAAAGACCACATCATATTACACATTCATAGATAACACTGTGTATAATTTGTTTGCAGTACTGGGGATTAAACCCAGGGACTTCACAATGAACTACATCTCCAGCATATAAAAAGAAAAGATACGTATATTAGAAAGGGCCTCAATATGTCTCCTAATTGCCCAGACCTGTAAATATATAAATATATGTAATTTCTATATGCCAATTATACCTCAGTACAGCTGGAAAAATCTGAAAATATATGTTATTCATATACACAGGAATAGAGTAATTAATATGTCCTAAGATTAAAGCATAACTACTTAATGGTCTCAGTTACCTTTGAAATCTCACAAAATCTCTCAAAAGATTTTAAATTTATATTTTATTGAAACATAATATCTTTGCTTCTCTATGGGATACAATATGATAATTCAACACACATGTATAGCGTTTAATGAACCACAGGGATAATCTCCTTCTTCCCAACAGGAATATGTCTGTGTGTCGGGTTGCATTCTAGCGGTCTTGAACTATATCACTGATCGATTGCTGTAATCAGTAGTCACCCAACCATGCTTTGAGAATTTACCTATATGTGTGTCCAATGTGTCTAACTCCAAGATATGCCTTCTGGTATGCCTTTAATATTTTCACAAGGATTCTGTGTCTTTCTCCAACCACTTGAAAAAAAATGTAGCACATGTGGTACAGCATGGACCTACGAGGACTCCGTAGCCTGTTCTGTGCCAGTACAGAGATGGGAGAGAAAAACCTGCGGCATCACGCGTGTGTGCCTGATCTAACGTTGGTGCACGTGCATGCCTGATCTAGCCTGGGTTGTCGTAGGTGTCTGTGCTTGGATAGGTGTCTTCCACAAGCCCTGTGCTGAGGGCCCAGCCCGGCCCATGACAGGTTGGGAGGTGGTGGAACTTTGCAGAGGTAGGGCTCAGCAGAAAGTCTTCAGGTCCTGCAGTGGGCCCAGCCCCTTCCTTCCACTCTCCCTCTTTCTCTTCCTGTCCCTGTGGTGAGTGGCTTGCCTCTGCACAGACCTGCCATGGTGTGCTGGCCCCACCGGGGATCTGAGAGTAATGGGTCTCCCTGATGGTGTGGGCTGGAAGCTCCACGTATGTGAGCCAAAGTGAATCTCTTCTCTGTCCATGTTGCTGATCTCAGATGTTTGTTACCAGGACAGAAAGCAGACAAAGCATCTAAACAAGAAAATTGAGCCATAGACCCTCAACAGTCTGGTTTCTACTTTAAAGAACTTTGTAGAGAGGCCGTTCATTACCCTGGGTGCAGCTTGTTGGTGTTTCTGCAGCAAGGTGAGTGATGTGGCCCAAAGATCCAAAGCTGCTTGGGGCTCACAAATCCTGCGCCACCCAAACACGGGCCATGCTAACAAGGGGTGGTTTTCACACTGCCAGAGAGGATCCAGACAGGTGAAACCCACCCCTCAGACTGCAGTGCAGCTGCCTGGTGCACTCACGCTCGGAGCAAGGGAGCTACTGAAGGATGAGCTGCAGTACGTGCGTGTCGTTTGGTCCTTAGCAAACCATGCTCTTCCATGGAAAAGGGTTCATTTTTCGTCTCTTGCAAGAAGCTTTTGTGTCATATAGATGAAGTGGAAAATTGGAAGCCATAGTCCCTGCAGCAAGCTATAATGTGTTCCGCCAATTCTGTACTGAATCTTGTATTAAACTGTAATGCCTGGAATGTTACCTGGTCATTATTAATCTGTTCTCTGTCTCCTCAGGCTGTTAGCTCTAAGTGCATTCTTTTTTACTTCAATAAACATAGGCATCATTCCCATTTACTGTGGCACCATAAGGTCGTTCAGTAAGCATTTTCCATTATCATTTTAATAATGTTCTTCCTGAAGCCTGAAACTGTCTAAAGATAATTTTCTTTTCATTGGAGACTTTTTCCCTTATCAGAATCTTAAATTCAAAAGGTCTTATGAGGTGAAACACTGCTAATGCTCCTGGTTATCACCATCCTGTGGCTGGCAGAATGTAGAACTGATAAACAGTCAAGGAACTAACTCAGCTTCCACAGCTACAGAACACTCCTCGGTCCTTATACCCTCCTTCCTTTATTATTTACATATGTGGTATGTCTGTGTATGTGTGTGGTTTGTGAGCAGGCCTGGGATATATGTGCTGGGTCAGTGTGTGTGGCTTGCCACTGTACCCATGATTGTGACATTCGTATAGTGTGGAGGTGTGTGTGCTTATGGCATGCATGTATGAGTGTGTATACCATGTTTCTCTATGTGTATGCACAGTGTGTCATATGGGTGGGGGTACATCTGTGTGTTTTTATGATGTGTATCTCTATATGATATGTGAGTGTGTAGTGTGTGTGGTATGTGTGACACGTGTGAAGTGTATATGTACCATGTGCTATATATGTTCATAGTTGTGGTATGATATGTAGTGTGTGTGCTGTTTTGCTCATTTATGGTGTATGAGTGGGTTGCTT
>NW_004955533.1:1955482-2039681 GCF_000276665.1 Chinchilla lanigera | reverse complement strand
GTTAATGCTTATATTGTTTGATCAATTTTGCATGCCTATATCTGGTAATCTGAGCAACTACTTTGAAGATAACCATATGCAATGTAATAACCATTGTTAATTTCCTATCATCTTGTTTTGAAATTTTGCACCATTTTTATTGTTTCTTTTCTTTTTTCTCTTAAAACAAAACACACCCAACTCCCTTCCTTCTTGCTGCGAGGAAGTACATGACACCCACAACTCAAGGAAAGAGAGGCGTATTTGGGCTCATAGTTCACAGGTTTTAGAGCATAGGCGGCTGCCCCAAGGCAGAATGGAATGGCACAAGGGCATGGTGGGAGAGACCTGCTCATGGCACGGCAGACAGAATCTAGAGAGATCAAAAGAGGAGCTGTGAAGGGAGACAAACCCTTCCTGGGGAAGGACCCCGGGGACCTGCCATTTGACCAGATCCCACCTCCTCAGAGGAGCCAGCTGCTGTGTGCCCACAGTGCAGTTACACTGCAGACACGCGAGGCTTTGCGGCATGGTGGGCCTGCACGGTTCTGCCGCCTCCCAGAAGGGAGTGGGGGTCTGGCCTGCTGCGTTTGTCTCTTACAAGAGGCCCATCAGGAGGCTGACCCTCTGCTGTGCTCCTTCACACCCGTCAAAGGCTGAGACACTCTGAACCAGAGCACCATCACTCCTCCTTCATTTGTCAGTGGTTTGTCTGTTCTTAAAAATAAATACTTATTTAGCCTGAAATTCAGTCCATCCTTGAAAGAGAAGAAAGGCCTAATTCTTTCCTCTTACATAGGCGATTTCAGTGTCGTTTGTGTGGTACCAACCACCTTCCAGTTCTTTCTTCTGTTAAGTACAAGATTGAGTGCCTGTTTAGAGAGTTTGTGGTCCACCTTCTTCTTCTGTAAATTATTATTCATAGTGTTCACTTATTCCATTTTCCTTTTAGGTTTTTCATCTTATTTTTTCTTATACTTAGAAGTCATTTGTTAGTCTTTTTCTAAGCTGTTAAGAATGTTTTCTCCAATTGTTATTTTTCAGTTTTATTTTCCTTGTAGGGTTTTCTATTATCTTTTTTTGTCATGCTGTCTGTTAAATCATTTTTATGCTGATAGGTTTATAAAGATAAACTAATTGCTTCTGGATTTTAAATCATCTTTTAAAAGTCTTTCAAAATCCAGTGTTACAAAAATTCATATTTCTTTCTTTTATTCGTATTTCTTTTTATTAAGAATTCATGTTTCTTTCTCTTTCTCTGTCTCTCTGAAATGCATACCTCTGATCCATTTGAAACTTACTCTTGAATATTGCACAGGTTTGGCACTGAGTTTATCTTTTCCTCATGTGTCTCCCAGCGATCATGAATCTCTCCCTCATGCTGCAAAGTCAGGTTACTGCTCCCATCAGGAGCCGAACCGAAGAGAAGTCACATGTGTCTCATTTCTCTGCTCAGTCACACTGATGCACACTTGTGGTTAGTGTAAAGTCTTTTCTTTTTTGGCACCAGGAATTGAACTCAGGACCTTGTGCTTGCCAGGCAGGCACTTGTGCCACTAAGCTATATCCCCTGTCCCTAGAGTCTTTATAGTATTCAGTAACACACAAAAAGCGAGGCCCCCATTGTTTGTCTCCTGGCCATTTGCATTGTCTTTTCAAATAAAATTTATAATAAATTTGTCCAGAAACAGAAAAAGTAATGCTATTGAGATCAAAATTTATAATTTAACTTGAGGAGAATCAACCTCTTTATTTGGTTGAATTTCCCTCTGCAAGTATATGAAATCCAACCAGCATGGTGGTGCATTGCCATCATCCCAGCACTCAGGAGGCTGAGGCAAGAGGATCACCAGGAGTTTGAGACCACTCTGGATTACATAGTGAGTGAGTCCAAGGCCAACTTGAGCTACATAGTGAGACCCTGTCTCAAAAAAAAAAAAAAAAAAAAAGAGAGAGAGAAAACATGAAATGTCTTTCTATTTATTTAATTTATTTTGGCCCAAGAGTAATTTATGAACTTCCTTTCATAGAATTTGTATACTTTTAAGTTTATGCCAGGTATTTTATGATACATTTTTTAAATTATTTGCTCTATTTTTTTCCATTAATTCTTTTTTATCTTTTGTATACATAAGCATGTCTTCCTTTCCAATATGTGTACCTCTGATTGCTTTATTTTACTAGGAATCTATTAAATAAAATTTTACTCTGATGATAAATAATAGGAGAAATAATGGATATTAACTTATTTTCCATTTTTAAAGGAAAGGAAATTTTCTTTTTTCCTGTTAAGTTATTGGCTTTTAGGATCTCTATGAAATATCCTTTAAATTCTAGCTTATTGAGTGTTTTTAACACAATCGTACAGTATACTGCATTTTATCAAACTGCCTTTTACCTTCAGTGGAAATGAATATGAGGCAGGTTATAAACATGTATTTCTTCTCTTTCATTTCTGCATAAACCTTATTAAGCTCTACTATATCAAAAATAGCATGTGATGGAGTTTGTTAACTGACATCTTACATGAGGTTTACATCAACATTTGCAAATTAGATTGCTTTTCTTATGCATTCACTGTCGGGTGTATAGCATTCTTTTACTCCTACATGAAACATAAGTAGGTAGTTTTCCTCCATTTTCTACTCTCTGGACTGAGTGACATAGCACTGGCTATATCTGATTATTCACGTTCTGGTAGAATTTCCTGTAGAACCACCTAAGTTGGGTGCTTTCTCTTACATGTTCTTTCTTTGCAACCTGTTTTTCTGCTGTAAGACTTAAATTATTTTGAAAGGAAGCTTAAGAAGGAAATACTGCTGTCTTTGAGAATTAGATTCTGAAAAGTGAAATTGCAGGGCAATATGTTGCTCACCTTGAAATGGTGTTCTTTTAATCTGATTGTGTTAGAAGGAAGCTGAGCTTCCTGACAGACTGGGCCAGCTGCTGAGACTGTAAGTGGTTAGTCCAGAAGCCATTGCTGTTTTGACTTAATATGTTAACTGTCAAGCAGAGTAAGGTAGTTGTTCAGTTGTTACTTTTCCTCTTCTGAATGTCTAGTTTCTTGTATGTTATTACCTAAGAAAAAAAGAAACCATTTTCATTACAGGTAGATCAAATAAGTCAGTCTAAAAGTAAATAAGATTTATCTGATTTCCAAAATAATCTGCAATTATCATTAGGCCTGTAGTTTTTCTGGGTTACTTTAATAAATAGTATTCACAAACTGATAATTTATGTGCCCAGTGTCAGCTATTTTGTTATATGAGAAACACGAAGTAAACTAAGATATATATATATATGGGTCAAACACTTTTTGTCTACCATAGAGTTTTCTTAATATGTTTCTAACTTCAAATATTAAGAACCGCTTTGCTTTCTACCACAGAGGGGCTTGGAAACAGGTGTCTTCACCATAAGAGTCAGGGACTGGCCTGGAAAGCAGCCCCTCCCCCAAGGGCAATGTCAGGAACACCACAGTCTGAGGCAGGTGGATGGACAGACAGGACAAGGAATCTCCTCGGTGACATGGACACTTCATTTCCCTAGCCACAGGCATTTCTCTTGAAAAAGTTGGCCAGCAGTATTTTCCTGTTTTCCTCAATCTCAGTCTTTCTGTCTCTATCATACACACACACAACCTCACACACACACACACACACACACACACACACACACACACACACGCATGCACACACACACCAGTCCAGAAAAAAGGACTTGACTCAGTCATCTCAGAATGACTAACAGATTAACTACAAGAAGAAGCCTTCAGGGGAGCGTGGGGTGCTGTGCGCCTGAGTGAAGCTACTGAGGAAGCTGGGATGCTAGGGCTGCTCTAGCCAGGAGCCCGTGCCAGCCTGAGCAACGTGGAGAGCCCCACCTCAGAGAAAATAAACAAACCAACAAACCGTGAAACAATGAAACCGAATCTTGAGAATTTACCTGAACGTATTTTAAGGAAGTAGTGCTTAATCATAAACACAAAGATTAAAAAGTGAGTGCTGAGTTTCATATAAATACTTTAAAGTGTAGTATGTCAAACATATGACAGAAATGTCAGATAAAAGGAAGCAAAGGAGGTTGGGAAGCTCTCTGTACTGATACAGAATTCCCTGCCGAGAAGGGGAAGCTGCTGCCCAGAGCTTCAGAAGGTCCCTGCAAGTAGTTGTGAGGTTCCAGCTTCATTAGCATGGTGAGTGTCCACCTCTGCTATATAGATTCACTCCCCTGTGTGAGGGCTTATTGTTGGTTTTGGAGCTTTCTCAGGAGTAAGGAATGTTTTATAAAACTCCCCCCAAAATAAAATAGTTCATAGCAGATCTTTGGGACATATATGGAAGACAGGGTTTTGTGAAGCACTGTGAAGCACTGTTTTGTGAAGGACTGATAAGATTTATCTGATCACAGGGTTTTGTGAAGCACTGATAATCCTTATTAATGCTCTTTAGAAAGAACTAGTATTAGCCACATCTCCACAAAGACCCAAACAGTAGACAGTGAAAAGAAGTCACTTTCTGCTCCTTTCGGATGTGAGGGACTCAGGGATTCTGGAACTGAGGAGTCCTGAGGAAACTTTCCGCTCCTGAGGAAAATAGATTTAATGGTTGGTGTGCTCTTTGATAGAACATGTCTTTTGTTTTGATTTTGTTTGGTTTTTTACTTGTTTTCTGTGGTACTAAAGATTGAGCCCAGGGCCTCTGTCTTGGTTACTTTTCTCTCATTCTGAGACAAAATACCCAACACTGAAAATTAAGGAAAGAAAGGTTTATTTGGCTTCAGTTTGTGGAGGTTTCAGTCCATACTCAGCTGGCTCCAAGGCAGAGTAGCACATGGCAGAGGACAACCATTCATGGCGGTGGAAAACAGCAGAAAAAGCAAGAGCAAAAAGGGAGGAGCAGCAGGAGAGCAAGGCTCTTTCCCTCCCTTATATTGTATGCAGACTCCCTGCCCCAGGGCGGGTGTAGCACTCACACCCATTATCCCAGCATTGAACCATGGATCAATCATAAACTCTAGAATCCCACCCCATGACTGCACAAGGCTATGGGGGGACATCTAGACACAAACTATAACAGCCTTGAACATGCTAAGCAGCTACTATACCACTGGGCTATACCTCTAGCCCTACAATATGCATTTTTGAGGAAACTATGTTAAGAAACATGTATTTGGGGAACATAAAAATCTGAGGAACAAAGGGAGACCAATGCAATACAGAAGTGAGGCGATGGGTACTAGAGCCATGCAGAGAAAGGGGCTACTTTGGCTGTTTCAGAGATACATTTTTCAGTGTCTCTGTACCACACTTTTCTCTTGTATGAAATGGGGACAGAAATGCCTATGCCATTAAGGTTTTGTGGGTCTTCCCATGGAGAGAACTTCGGTATCTCATAAGGCACAGTGGCAGTTAGGGCAGCAGTATGATGTGGTACTGATTCTGGTGATGGTGGTGAGAGTGATGAAGGTAACACTGATGACTGTGATCTTGTTAGACAGTTTTGTTGTCACTGTGGCCAAATACTTAACATACACATCTTAAGAGAGGAAAGGTTTGATTTTGCACACAGGGTCAGAGGTTTCCCTCACAATTGGCTGGCTCCAAGGCAGAGACATTATCATGGAAGGGTGTAGGCAAATGCTGCTCACCGCATGCAGGCAGGACACAGAGAAAGAAGTAAAGAACCAATGAGAAGAGGGCTGGGAGTGAGACATCCCCTTCCCAGTATACCTCAGTAGCCTTCCTCACCTGGGTCCTCCTCCTCATGGTTTGTTCAGCTGTGAGCTAATCCAGGCATTACTCTGGGGATGAGGTTAGTGCACTTGGACCCAGCCATCTCACTAGGACCCACCTGTCAGTGATACTGCATTGGGGACCAAGCCCTCCATATGAGGGTCTTGAGTGGACACTTCATGTTTAATCCATAACAGTGACTATGGCAAAAGCTAGAGGGAAAGTCAGGCATTAAAGGAAATCTTGGGGCTAATCTTTGGCTGGCCGCTAAATTATAATAAACCCAGGGTAAGCAAAGGTGGGCAGGCTTAAAATGAAAATAATCAACAAAAGAGTTATCAAGGACTTAGTGATTACACAGTTCAGGGAATACAGCATCTACCAAGTCAGTCCAGAATAATTATGAGGAAAATGAACAGGAAGGAAAACATGAACAGAAAACCCAGGAACAGCAACAAACCCTGGACTGGAGGAAGAGATATGATACCACACTTTTCACATGTTTTTCCTAAAATGTCTGGTTCCCAAGAAAAAGTTTAAAAACTAGAAAGAAACAGAAAACTGTGCCACATACATGGGGGGGAAGCCTGCAATGGAAATTATCGTGGAAGAATCCCAGATGTTGAATTAGGAAAAGGCTTTAAATCAGCCAGTTTAAATATATTCAAAGAACTACAGGAAATTATGGTTTAAAAAGTTAAAGGAAATTAAAACAACTAGGTCTCACCAAACAGACAGTACATATCTGTGGAAAGATAGACATTTTGAATATGAACCCAGAAGAAGTTCTGGAGTTGGAACATACTATAACTGGGAGAAAAGCACTAGCTTGGCAGGCAGCAGAAGACAGCATCAGCAAATGTGAAGATCAGGCAGTACAGATTATCCAGTAAGAGGGATGAAATAGAAGGGGCTGGGGATTTAGCTCAGCGGCAAAGCGCCTGCCTGGCAAGCGCAAGGTCATGAGTTCGGTTCCCGGTACCGAGAAAAAAAAAAAAAAAAAAGAAAAAAAGAAAATGAATGAAGAAAAATACACAGAAACGCATATGCTTGTGGTGCATTGCAGAGAGTACAAACGGACACAAACACATCATGAAAGCCTTGAAGAAGAGCAGAGAAACAGGGCCAAAATTATTCAAAGAATAAATGGTCAAAATTTTGATAAAAACAATCTACAAATTCAAGAAGCCCAAGAAGCTCCAGTGAATTTAAAATAATTGACACCGATGTAATTATAGATGTCAGATAACAATGTTAACTAAGGGTTAAAAGACAGTTTTAAAAACAGCAGGACAAAAGAAACGCATCACTACCAAGGGAGTTGCAACATAATGAACAGCATGCTACTCATCAGAAAACATTGAGGCCGTAAGACTGTTAAGTGACATCCTCAAAGCACTGAACACAAATTTTGATCAACCAATCATTCTAACCTTGGTAAAATTTTCCTTCAAAATTATAGAAGAGAGTATCAAAAGACGTACAACATCCACATCAAAACGTGCATGGATATTAACAGCAACTTTTTCAGAGTTGACAAAAGGTAGAAGAAACCAAGATGTCCTTCAGTATGTGAATGGTTAAATAAAAAGTGGCACATTCGGATAATAGAATGTTATTTAGCACTAAAAGGAAATGAGAATTCAAGCCATGAAAAACCATGGAGGGAACCTAAATGCATTTTACTAATAAACCAATCAAAAATATCCTTATACTTTATGAATTAAGCTACATGACACTCTAGAAAGGCAAAATTATGGAGAAAGTAAAAGCATTGATGATTCCCAGGAGTGAAGTGGAGAAGGTGGGGCAAAAATGGGAAACAAAGAGAATAGGTAGAGAACAGGGTATTACAGAGGTAGATAAAGATTCTGGTGCGTTGTCCAAACCCAAATAATGTACAGTGGAGTAAGAGTGAGCCCTGATGTACACTAAGCACTATGGCGTGCACATGCTCTGCACTGTGGCCAGTGCTATGCCACGGTGGTCTCATCAGCTGTAACCGATGCACTGCTCTGGGGAGACCGCTGCTGTGGGGAAGGGTAAGCACGTGTGAGGCAGAGGGCCGCGGACACCTCTGAACCTTCCTTTCATTCCTCCCGGTACCTGCACTTGCTCCAAAGCAAAGTCACTTTTGAAAAGGACCTCTGGAGGACAGGGAGGATGGTTTCACAGCAGTGTAAACATCTTTAATCAAGCAGAACTGTACATTTAAAAGTGGTTACAATGGAAATTTTATATGATGTATGTGTTACCACAATAAGAATTGCTCCAAAACCAAAAAATAAAAAAAGAAAGAAAGGGGCTGGGGATTTAGCTCAGCGGCACAGGACCTGCCTGGCAAGCATGATGTCATGAGTTCAATTTCCGGTAGTGGAAAAAAAAAAAACAAAAAAGAATTGCTCCAAGAAAACAAATGAAGAGCCACAAAATAGGAGAAAATACCTGAAAAATCATGTATCTGATAAAGAACTTCTACCCAAATGCATAAATACCTCTTTAAAAGTCAACAATATGAAAACAACTCAGTTAAAAAATAAGCCAGAAATCTGAAGAGGCATAAGAAAATATACATATTGCCAACAAAACTGTGACAATATGCTAAATATTATCAGTTATTAGGGAAATGAAAATTAAAACAAGATACACACTTCACACCCACTATACTTATTACAGTTTAAAAGACAGATGTTAAAAAGTATTGGCCTGGAAGCAGAGAAACAAACCCCCGTACACCATAGTAGGATTTTAAAAATACATCCACTTCAGAAGATAGTCTAGCAGTTCCTTAAAATGTAAGCATAGAATTACTCAGGAACACTAAGTACATGTGAACAACTAAATCTTCTACATAAACATTCATAATAGCATTATTCATAATAGTGAAAAAGTAGACAACAAAAATGTTTAGCAGCTGATAGAATATAGTATATCTATAAAGTGTAAGATTATGTGGCAGTAGGTAGAAATGAAGCGTCAAAAAATGCTACAATATAAGTGAACCTTGAACACATTATTCTGAGTAAAAGAAGCCAAGAACAAAATATTACGTATTGTATGATTCCCTTTATGTAAAATATTCAAAACAGGCAAGTGTAGAGCCAGAAGATACATTAGTGGTTCCTCGGGACAAGATTGGAGGTAGCTGTGGGGAGGGGAAATAGCAGATGAGTCTAGTATTTCATTTCGGGGTGATAAAAATTTTGTAAATCTAGACTGTGTTGATAGTTTCACCACCACAAGAATACATTAAGAAACACTTAAGTGTGCATATTAAATGTAATAAATTTATGTATTTGAATTGCATCTCAGTAAAGTTATTTTTAAAAAATTGAAAAGGAATGTAGCATAAATACCCTTTCTAATTATGTCAGCTTATTGAGAATATAAATCAAATGGGACAGTGGCTAAAAGCCAAGTAAAATGTTTCAAGATTTAATAGGAAAGCTTCAGGCTAAGCCTGTGTGCCTGGAGCTCAACACTGTCAAATGGAGGTAGACAAGGCGTCCCTGCTATGTTGATCACAGCCTCACAGGGCAGTGCATAATCATGAAGCAGGATGCATGCCTGTGATCTGTATCGGTCTTTGAATGACATTATCAGACCAACAGTGTCAGGCAGAGAGGAGAGAACAATCAGCAGGGCAGATTGTATTTAAGAGTTTTACAAACTGATCCAAATGTTTACTCTTCAATGTTCAGCCACTTTATTAACATGTCTGCAAAAGCACATGTGCGTCGATGCAGTTGTTTTATATTCATGATAATCCATCAAGTGGTGTCAGGCATCATTGTCTACGTGGGTCAGTAAAGGCTAATAATGCCAGTGCTGCTGTGTGCTGCGTGACATCCTGAGGCATAGGCCTACTGTTGGGATTGAGGCATGTCCCATGGGGCCAACCTAGCTACAGAGCTTAAATATAGGACAGTATGAAGAAGGCAAATGCACCGGGTCAGCCCTCCAGCACAGAGTAAATGGTGCACTCCCAAACATGGCTCAGAAGTGTAAGTGCAGCTGGGGAAGCACACACCTGGCCAATATCTGACTTAGGCTTAGGGAGTCATGAGTCATGGCGCAGCATGGGTGGGGCCAAGGTACCAGTCGTGACGCCCTGGCGGTAGGCACATCACTACTGGGCCTCCAGCCGCAGAAGCACCAGGATCTTTCTTCCTGAAGTAATTAACAGTATGGGAACTGGTCTCTCAAAGAAGCCAGAGTTTGTTCCTCAAAAGTGGGAATTGATATCAGAGCAGTACAGTCTTAGTCAGTTGTCCAGCCCTATAACAAAACTGAACAATGCATAAAGAGAAAGAATTTATCTTACAGTTCTGGAGGTCCATGAGCATGGCCTCAGCATTCGTTCAGCCTCTAGTGAGGTCCTCACGCTTCTTTATATCATGATGGGAAGGTGGAAAGGGGAAAGGGAACATGAGGAAGGAGCATGTGGAAAGGAACAACAGAGGGCACCCACTTGCTACAACCTGCTTTTGTGTCATTAATCCTGTCCTTGATACGGATTCACCCCCCTGAACCCTAACCCCTCTTGAGAGGATGGGCCCAGTCTCCCAAGAAGGACATTAATCTGTTCATGAGGGTGTTGCTCCCACGACCCCCACCCGACCCCAGGCAGCTGTGGTAAAGTTCCCATTGCTTCTCGGCACTGTCGCACTGCAGACCAAGCTTCCAGCACGTGACCCTTGGAGGACACATCACATCCCAAGTACAACAGGGACTAAGCCAGCTGGTTTCTTGAGTCATGGAGTGAAGACCTGATTAAATTCATCATTCCTGATATCTAGTTGCACGAACTTCTAGGGAAGGGTGGGAGGTGTGATGAATATAGGCAGAGAGTTACGTCTGTATGAAAAGGACCTTGTGTCCAGGAGCGAGTGAGATGCTGACAAGCACCTCCCCTCTGGGCGGCACAGCTGCAGGTGCAGCTCAGCGCTTCAAGGATTAAAAATTAATGGGTCAGTGGTCCCTACACACTGCGTCCATCGTGACACTGGTCAGGTTTCCTGGTGATGAACATTTGCAGCTGGATTGAGAGGCCTTTGCCCTTTCACTGTGGAGTTTCTGTGTCTCTAAGGAACATTCTGGAGAACCAATATGGCCTACGGTTTCAAGTCTTATTGAAGATCAGAATTAGAGTTTTTACATTAATGATGTATGAGCCTATCTCCACGTGCTAATATTTGTTCTGTATTTTCAGATGGTTACCCCAAGGAAGAAATGATTTACAGATGGAGAAAAAATTCAGTGGAGGCAGCTGATCAGAAATCTTGGCGGCTTTATCAGTTTGACTTCATGGGCCTCAGAAACACCACAGAAATTGTGACAACATCTGCAGGTAGGAACTTAGAACTTAGAACTTAGAACTTAGAACTTAGAAGTGTGGCTCTCAAAGGAACATTTTTTTAAAGTTTTTTTTCTCCCTGACGTCTAAGGCTACATATAGTTACAGTGCCGATGTAGAATTTTTTCATGTATATTCTTTTAATAATTATAATAGAGCAACCATGATACACAAGTGATATTTGGGACAAAACAACTGAAGCAAGAGTAAAAATATCTTTAAAACATTTCAGTTGAGATAAGGGAATAATTAGAATTAATTTATTTTTTAGTCAAGACTGCATTGTGTACATAAATTTAGGTAGGTTTACACACTACTGACTATATTTATAAGCAAATTTTAGATAGATAGGTAGATATGCAAATTTTAATAATGGTGTGAGTTCTACAACTTCCCACATGTAACATAAGACTATTATGAAAATATTATTGAAAACTGACAAATAGAGAGCCAGTGTGAAATGTCCTTTGAATTTTAATTTCTAATTTCTTCCTTTTCTTTTTTCTTCCTTTGCTTTTACCCTAAGACTTATCTTAAATTTTGAATTTCTTTTTCAACAGATTGAACACAATAATTAACTGCAAAATTGATTTTATTGAGTGGTTATTTACACATATAATAAAACATATAATTAGATGAAAAATGATACTTTGCCTATTACTATACTGTTATAATGTATAGACATATTTTATCATGTGTTAATATATGGATAAGTTTTTCATTTTGCTTTTTTTCTTTTAAAAATGTATGTATTCTTATGGTCTACTATTTGTAACTGATTTTATTCCAGTGGTGAGGGTGTAGATGGGGACTAGCATCAACGTGTCTACTGATCTTACCATTTGTTAATATGAAGAACTTGTTGCCTCTTAAATTTCTGTAATAGTTTATTGCAATGATGACTATATTGAGAAGTCAGCTTTTATAATTAATTGCACAGAGATTTAGATGGCACTCTCAATTCTTGATAGAACTGCAAAACAGAGCCATTTACGCATCAAGACGGACCCTGTGAAAGCTACCTAATAAAATCAGAAAAACCAAAGACTCCCTGTGGTGTCATGGTGGCAGAAATGAAAAGCGGGGTCTGTGTGCAGACATTAAAACAGTAAAAGAGCATCATTTACTCAAGTGAACGGAGAGGGCAGCAGCAAGGCAAATGCTGTGGCAAAGCCATGGTCCCAGTCCGAGTTGCCCACATTAATATCTAGTTCCACCTCCTGGGAGGCTGGAAAACACCAATGGACCGTGGCACCATGTGGCTGACTAAGCAGTGAGGACTGACCTAGCATCTAAATGCCAGATGTAGAGATCACTCTTCCAATCCTGCTGCTCTCTGCAAGAAAATGTTCAACAAAGGAAATGTAAAGCCAAGTTGAATACGACTGGATCCAGGGCTTTGAAACTAGAGAAATACTGAAGGAGGAAGTTGAGGTGACCATGGGAACAAGGAGTACAAGTGTTGTTATGACCCATAGAGACAGTATAGTGAATCTAAGTTTATGCTCTTTGAATACCTTACAACCATAAACTTTTATATAATTTGTGTCATAACCAAAGCCCTCTTTTGTATGATTATACTTGAAGGTAAACATCCTTTGGAGGATTTTTATAAATCCAGTTCGTGTGTCCGTGACTGAATTAATGTGTGGCTAGCTACCAGTGATCCTGTAATCACAACATTGACACAGCAGTGCTAACAGGAGGATAGTACCCCGTTGTTGGCTCAACCTATATCGTGTGAACCAAGAAATGTATTTGTTAGTGCTACAATATGTTTGTAAGAAAAGTAAAATGTGCAGTCTGCTGTTTATGTTAGACAGATTCCCATGCCTGTGACAAATACCTGAGATAAGCAACTTATAGAGGTAAATGGTTTGCTTTGGCTCACAGCTTCAGAGATTTCAGTCTGCTCTCAGTTGTTCCCACTTGGGGCCTGTGGTAGGGTAGCACGGTGCAGCAGGAGCGCGGTAGAGCAAAGCTGCTTTCTTCATGACTGGGAAACACAAGAGAAAGGAAGGAAGAGCTGGGATCCCACTATCGCCCTCCGAGGCATGCTCCCAGGGACCTGAAGTCCTCCCACTGAGCCCACCTCTTAGGGGTTCCTCAGCCATCCCATAGCACCACTCAGGGTAGTAGACCTTCGATACATGGAACTTGGGGAACATTCCAGGTGCAAACTGTCACATTCTTTTAGGTTATTTTGTTGTTTGATAATCATGTTCTCGATGATGTCATATCTCTAAGTATGAAAAACAAACACTTTTCTTGCAAAAGTTCACCTCCTGGTAGAAAACAGTTGTCTTTCATAAACTTAATATCAGCCCAATTCATATAAGTTTCTTGTCATTTCCTGCTAACATTCATAGCTCTATAATATCTCCCAAAGAGGCCTTCTAAATGTCATTTTAGTTTGGAGTTCTGACCCCTCTTACTAAGGGAATCCCCAGATAGCACCTTCCTCTCTGTTAGAAAAATAAAGCTAATATGACACATCTCCAGACCTGACTGATCTGAAAAAGAGGTTCTGGGAACCCTTTACTACCCTAAAACAGCTTCATGATAAGTCTCTAACTCTGTCTTGTTGACAAACTTTTTCATAATCCTTTAAAAGTAAATAAGACATTTTTAGGATACACATTCTGTTATTCATTTATCCAGAGTCCAGTTTTCAGAGGGAAAACTTACGTCTCTTGTCATGATGGCTTACCACAGAAGCATCAAGCATGAACAAAATATTTTCTGTGTTTTAACTGTGCAGCATTTCTGTGGAATTAAGTTAAAGTATGTTGGGAGAGGGGTGGCTAGAACCCACAAACACAAGAAATCAGGCTGCACCTACAACTGGAGTGGGTTGTTCTGTGTGTGTTTTTCTGGCTACACCCTCCATAAGGTAGGTCACCAGCTAAGACTGTGTAATGAATATTCATGGGATGCAATTGCTTGCTAAACCTGGCTGCTGTTTTCACAAAGGAGAGGATCATGCTTGGTGTTCTATCATTGTAGAAGATCCCCATCAGACAAATGTCTTTTTATAGACAAATATTCTTCCTTATTTTCAATTTCCTAACATAAAATTATGGTGAAGGAAATAATATATACAGTTGCTCCTCGATATCTTCAGGGGATTATGTCCAGGACCCCCAGAAAAGCTCAGATCCATGGACATGCGCATCCTTCATGGTATAGCATTTGCTTACATTCCATGCACGTCCTGTTTTAAATCATCTCTATATTATTTACAACACAGAATGCACTGTGAATGCTGTGCAAATAGGGGTCATATGTCATTGTTCATACTATGTTGTTTGTTACACTATATTGTATTATATTATATAAGATAGAAGTATTGTTCCTTAGAGGCTATATTAGTCACTTTCCCTCTGCTGACACAAAATACCCAACACCTATAATTTAAAGGAGGAGGGTTTTATTTTGGTCCATGGTTTCAGTCCATGTTGGCTGGATCCTAAGCAAAAACACCATGGTAGAAGGCATGATGGAGGAAAGGTGTTTAACCTGTTAGAGCTAGGAAGCAGAGAGAGGGAGACAGACAGACAGACAGACAGAGGAGGAGGAGCCAAGGACAGGAATACACCCTGCTAGGCTACCCCTCCAGTGAGCTGCCTTCTCTGGTTGGACTTCACTTCCTAAAACGCATTCAGTTCTGAACTCATCAGTGAATGAGCATAGCACCCTCATGGGCCAGTCACCTTCCAGAGGCCCCATTTCCAAACACATGAGAGTTTTGGGGAACATTTTAGATCAAAACTATAATGTCCCATCCCTGTGCCTCCAAAGGCTCATGTCCATCTCATTGTACAAAATATGTGTAGACTGTCTCTAAGACTCACCAAAGTCTTAATTCCAGCATTGTTGAGAAGTTCAAGTCTGAAG
The DNA here is from genome assembly GCF_000276665.1 of Chinchilla lanigera. Lineage (NCBI taxonomy): Eukaryota > Metazoa > Chordata > Mammalia > Rodentia > Chinchillidae > Chinchilla > Chinchilla lanigera. Next base: position 2,024,715 of record NW_004955533.1, on the reverse strand, counting down.
GATTCTCCTAATGCACATTCTTTAGCTGTGAGCCTCTGTAAAAATAAAAGAGAAAGTTCAATACTTCGAACATACAGTGGCGCAGGGTAAACATTCCCATTCCAAAAGGGAGGGTAGAAAAGAATGGGACCAGCGCAAAACTGAAGTCCTGCAGGGTAAATATTAAATCTTACAACTCCACGTTCAGCACTCAGTGCTGTTTGGAGATGAGAACTCCACAGGACTTACACAGCCCCACACTCTGGCCTTGCCAGTTGCAACCCACATGGCATCTCTATTGCACTGGATCTTCTCTCTGCCTGTGTGTGATTTTTCTGAGCAGACATTTTACATTCCTGCTATCTACAACTTCTTGGGCTCTCCACTGTACCTTTGACTTCACTCTCATAGCTTCATGCATCAAACTGTCAGGGGCACCCTGCCTGGCCTTCTTATAATATATGGATGGAAACCTCTGTGACCCTACAACTCCTGCATTCCACATGCCTCAAAAGCCAGCAGCATGTACTTAATGCCAAGGTCAGCCACTAGTAGTAGTAGCTGGGTCCCCTTGGACCATGGCTCCACTGACCTCTGAGAATGAGTGGCTGAACTCTAGGAAATACCTTTTTAGGCAGCTTTATATAAGCTTGTATGATCTTGGATTTTTCTTCTCAAGCAAAGGTTTATACTTTTACACCTTTGAGCCTTTAATGGGCAAGATGTTTATGATTCCTGAGATGATGTCAAGCCATTTTTGCTATTGTCCTGATGAAAAATATTTGTTTCTTCTTAATGCTAATCCTTTCAGCAAATGTACTAGCTGTGGCCCCTACTTTATAGGTGCTATCTTTCTAGCCAAACTGCAAATTTTTAAAACCATGCCATAGCCTGGGTGCCGGACTGTCTGAAAATTTCCTCCATTGTATTAACTGGTTCACCATCTTTAAATTCAGCCTCACACAATGTGTTATATAGTGGGCAACTGTAGACAAGCTCCTTTCTAGAATGTAATACCAATGGTCTTTAGTCCAAGTTCCAATACAGATCTCATTATAATCTGAAACCTCATGAGCCTGGCCTTTTCTCTCTATATTCCTGTTAGCGTTCTGGTCTTCTGAACTCTGACTAGAATTTTCTAGCACTCTTGGTTTATACTGTTCTAGAGCTTTTCTAGCTGGCATCTCTAAACCTTGCCCCGCTCCTCCCACAAGTCAGTTCTGAAGGTGATTACACCACATGGTCAACTGTTAGTCACAACAATGTGCCTATTTCTTTAGTAACAAAATCTTAGTCAATTTCCCTTCACTGGGACTCTCCCTCCACTTTCCCTTCACTGCAGTGTCAAGCAGGCGAAGTTTATTTTGGCTCACAGTTTATTTTGGCTAACTAGTTCTAAGATAGAAACAGCACAGAGCAGCATGGTGGAAGAAAGGTACTCAGCATGGGGAAACTGGGAAGCAGAGAGAGGAGGAGCCAGGAGCAAGAATACACCCTTCTAAATTATGCCACCAGTAGCCCATTTCTTCTGACCAGTCCCTCTGCGTAGTAGTGTATTCAGGTATCAACTCAGCAGTAAATGAGTAGAGCACCATTGTGATCCAGTCACGTGACAGAAGTCCCCCACCCCCGCCCCGTGAACAGATGAGACTTTGGAGGAACATTTTAGAACTAATCCAAAGCACAGGCACAGCACTTCACTGAGGCTTCTTGATCTGAATGTTTGTGATGATGCTGATAATGCAGATAAGGAGGACCAGTTCTGCTCACATAATCCCTCTCTTCCAAGAAGAAAGCATTGACAGCACTAACTGATTCACAATCATTGTGAAGTTTATAGAGAATGTATATTATTATTCCATGTTACTAGTTCTTTATAAATAATTCTACTAGGGGACTTGTTCTTTAAATAGAAAAACACTGAAAGCTGCAGAATTCTGAGCCTTCAAGTCCATCAACAGCACCAGACCCTTTGGGGTGGACTGCCTTCATGATCACCTGTTGTCATCCTCTCCACGGTCATCACTCTAGGCTGTCTTTTGGACATGACCCTAGTAATCAGTTTTATTTGGCTGGTCCTACCTTTCTCTGTTAAGATAAAAAGTATAAAAATTATTTATATTCTTGTCAATGCCAAAGGATGGATACAGAGAAAACCACTGCCCTGCTGAAGACCAAAAGCAGAAGTATGTCTTTAAACATCTAGAGAAAAAAAGACACATTACCTTCCCAGGAACAAAATTAATGTGAATGCTTAACTTTTCACCAGGATTTCATGGCAACCAGAAGACAATGGAGTTCAAATTGTGCAAAGAAACAGATACATTTATTTCATGTCCAACAAGATAGCCAATAAAATAAGACCAAGTAATGTGTTCAGATTCATGGAGAGTAGGGAGAGAGAGCTTAATCATATAATCTCTACAGCAAGCTGTTTCTCCTTCTTGTCAAAAGCCTTTAAGGATTACTAATCATGACCAGACACCATGGCTGAACAGAGAAGAACCTTCTTCAGAACTACTCAGAGAAATTCACCTAAAACACAGGTAATTGGAAGAAAAGGGAGGAACATACTGAAAATAAAATCAGTCTGACATAAGGGACTAATAGATCAAGAAAAACAAAGATAAAGGACTGGATAAAGTGGCCGGCCAGCCCACATAGATGCCTGGGGTCACTGGACTGTGATGACTGCCCACCACACTTGGAATCTTGAAAGAAGGAAAGAAAAGGATACACTAAAATAGTGTGGATAAATCAAGCCATACAAGATAGATTTGGGGTATCAGGTCCCCTGATGCTTCTGCCTTCCTCCAAACAGAGGACTTTGTGATGCAGACACAACTACCAACCCAACCAGCCACCTTATCTTTGACAAAGAGGCCACGGACATTCACTGGAAGAAAGATAGCCTCTTTAAAAAATGTTGTTGGAAAAACTGGCACTCTATATGCCAAAGACTAAAACTAGACCTATGTCTATCACCGTGCATTAAAGTCAAAATTGAATTAAAAATCTAAATATTAAAAAAGAAACACTAAATTTACTGGAAGAGAAAGTAGATAGAAATCTTGAAGAGACTTGAGGAGCAAAACCCAGTCTGCATGGAAAACATTTCAAAGAATCAACAACTGGGATCTCATCTTATTAAAAAGCTTTTGCATAGCAAAAGAAATCACCAACAGAGTTAAAAGACAATCCACAGAGTGAGAAAAATTTTAGCCAAATGTCCCTCAGTTGAAGGACTTCTATCTAGAACATATAAAGACTTTTTAAAATCAGGACCCTAAAATTCAAAGACCCAATCCAAAAATGGGTTTCTGAGATGAATACACACCTCTCAGATGAAGAAATACAAATGGCAAATAAATATATGAAAAAATGTTCATCACTGGTCATTTGAGATTTGCAAGTTAAAACACCACTGAGATTCCATCTCACCCCAGAAAGAATTGGTATTATGAAGAAATCGACGAATAATACATGCTGATAGGGCTGTGCGGTAAAGGAGGTCCTTCTTCACTGTTGGTGGGAATGTATTCTGGTAAAGCCACTGTGGAAATCAAAGTGGAGATTCCTCAGAAACCTAGAATTAGAAGTCCAATTTGACCCAGCTAGTCCCCTTCTGGGTATCTCCCCTGAAGAATTAAAATCATACCCCAGCAGTATATGTTCATCCATGTTTATAGCAGCACAATTTGTAACAGCTAAATCTTGGAAACAACCCAAATGTCCATCAACCAAGGAATGGGTAAAAAGGATGTAGTATTTTATTCAATGGAGTAGTACTCCACCATGAAGGATAAACTTGAGACTTGAGACCATACTCTTAAGTGAAATAAACCAGATTCACATGTGTAAAAACTGTATCCCTGGTGTGAGAACCTGAAAGAGTAAATAAAATCTAAAATGTACAATAAATATTGTGAAATGGGAAAAAATTATTCAAAAGGAAAAGAGAACTAGGATGGGTAAATGGGGAAAGGACAGTAGAGAAAAGGGAAAAATGCAAGTCAGTTATACTATTAGGGTCTCTTAGTTCATTCAAAGGAAGGTTTGAGCTAATATCGATTGAAGAAATTTTTATGCCCGTATCTTGTACCTCGAGCAACTACTTTAAACATAACAACATGTAATGTATTAACTATTGTTATTATCCTATTTTTATTATGAAATTATGTTTTATCTTTTTTCCAAAAAAAATTTTAAAGCCTTTAGTGTGTTTACATGTTAAGGTATTTCTTTGCCATATCAGGGCAGCCCAAAATGTCCATCTGAACTTGAATCCACTGCCTGAAATAATATGGGAATCATACAGCCCATTTTTTTGTTCTGAGTGTTAAGCCATCCACAGCAAGCTTTGTGAGATAGAGCCATACTGATGTGAAGCTTAGTTTGCAGTAGGCATAGTTATGACAAGCCTGGGGTGCGTCTGAGGCAGGATCAGAGGTTCCCTTGCAGTGGCTTTGTAGCAGGAGAGTCCTCAAAAAGACCCCCTGACATCTGATGATAAGATCAAGGCAGAAGCCTGAGGCCCAAGAGTAATTGCAGTACTAATTTTTCTCCTAGAGCCTTTTTCCTTGCAAGACCCCACATAGGCTCCCTGAGAGAGCTGAGCTGTTACAGTCAAAGCACCCAGGAGTAAGCTGCTCTTCCATGGCCTGAGCAAACACTGAACAGCTTGATATACACATCTGATATTTTTGAAGTTGATTTCAAGCTTTAAATTTGGCAGCAACTGTAAGTTCATGCTGTAAAACCCAGAAATCATTCTGTGTATGAAGTTTTAGATCATATCGGTGTTCAACATTCCAACTAATTGTAAAAAATATTATCCTTCCCTTCCCGCAAAGGAGAGTAAGCACACACAGGAAGAACCTGGGCGCTGGGCTGAGACTGCGCACACGGGCAACACCTCCATGACCTCCAGCAGTGCCTGTGTCCCACCCACACTCTTCTCAGAAATGAGAGGGAATTGCTTTCTCTTTCATGTGGCTGTCATGCATTTGCGTGGAATAACATGTGCCAAGCTCATAATTGCCTTCCTTGAATAGAAACTTATCTCTTATTATTGCCTTAATGCACTTTCTGTGAGGGAGAATGGAGATATTTACATATTGGCCCTTTTTGGTTAGTAGTCCGTTAAATTGGTGGCTAGCATTTTATTCATTGAGACGTGTTTCAGCAGGCAACTGAAATGAAATTTATATCTTGACTGAATAGAAATATACGTTTAAAATAGCTCCTGTAGAAGAAAATCTAAAAGTAGTTTCTTCTTGACTTTTTTATCATATTTGTCTGAATTCAGTCTGGGTAATAAATCAGTCTGGGTTTTAGTCATCATTCTAAAAGTAGCGGCAGTATCTTTGTTCCCAAGATTGAGTGAAAAGTCTTTCAAGCTCATTGTGAGTCATGCTCCATCTCTAATTCAGAGGAAAAATGTGGGAAAACTTCTGTTTGGTTTCCCCTAGGAAACTTGAAATCATATCTGGATATATCTGTTCTTTTTTTAATCAATTCCTTCTGCTGTGGGATCTTAAATATAACATTTATATATAACACATACATTATTTTGTAGTCATCATTTGATTCTCATTCTACACTTTGAGAAAGGTAGGACATGTCGGTATCTTTATCTACAGGTGAAGTACTGAATCTGAGGAGATTTCAGGCAGGGCCTAGCAACACACCCAGAATGTGCTACATCAGCCTCTCGTTACAAGGCCAGTGGTGCTTCCATGCACCACTGCTAGGAAGACTTCATCTTCTTCCTGAAGCTGACTTTATTTTCAGCAGGGCTTATTTTCTCTAGTCCAGTGTTGCATTGTGATGTTTAAAATGTCCTTGGTATATTCATTGGCTCAGATAATATTTGCTATTTTTCCCGTTATGGAGTTGCCTCCAATCATTCCATTAGAAGAAATGTCTTAAATCTGTACACGGACGTAGAGTATGATCATTTACGATTACTGTTCTAGTCTGTATCTTTATCACCAAGGCCTCTATGTTAAAGGATTGGTGCCCAAGGAGTCGCTGTCAGGAGGTGAGAGGACCTTTGAGAGATGGGGCCACCGAAAGGTCTCTGTTCACTGGTAGAGTGCTGCTACAGAGGCCTGGGCGACCCTGGCCTCTTCCTTTCTTTTGTTCCCTGGGCATGAGGTGAACAGTTTTTCTCTACCACACACTGCCACAAACCCAAAGCAAGAGAGCCCAGCTAACAGGAATTGGATGTTCTGAAACTGTTCTCCAAGGTAAACCTTTTCTATTTACAAGTTGATTATCTCTGGTATTTCTCATAATAGTGGAAACCTGACTATATGGTTATCTGTAAAATTACATTATTAATAAGACTTAAGGCTCTGGCAAGTATCTCTCTACAGTAGTCTCACTTTTGAGATGCTCTCAAACATTCCTTACTGTGCATATACTTTGTGTGTGTGTGTGTGTGTGTGTGTGTGTGTGTGTGTGTGTGATTTATCACATTGCCTTTCTTTGCTTTTTTTTAATTTTTATTTTAAAGAAAATAGTAAAACAAAAAAAGCACATATAAAAATACAAACAAAACAAAGCAAGGACATTAAAACTAGTACAGGGTTTCAAGCCAAATGATAGGGATTAACAGTGGTTGTTATATTATATATGGCTGTCTTCAACGAAGTTGCTCAGATTACCAGATGTAAGAATAGAAGATTGATCAAACCAATATGGATCAGTGGCATAATTGTACTGCTGGTGTCTGATGGTTTGTTGAGAGGAACAGTTAATGATTAAAAGGGTTTTTTATATTTAGACCAATTTTGCATGCTTATATCTGGTAATCTGAGCAACTTATGTGACGACAACAATTCGCAGTATAACAACCATTGCTGAATTCCTACCATCCTGTCTAGTGACACTATGTACATATACTTTTGATGATGCTACAATCCTAAAGTTAATGAGGCTACTGTCTCATTATACTGACAGCAAACATGTGTAAAAGTATCTTCGCTCATGAAAACCAGTGTCAAGTAATCCTGGGACTGGCTTCAAAGTAGCTACGGGGTGCTACTATTGAGTGCAACACTCTAGAATGTTCTGTGAGAGATCCACACCAAGTAAAAGCGGAACAGCCCTGGCAGGCTCATCGGAAGCACCTGGAACACTTGTTTCTGTCTAAACCCAGCATGTACTTCACACCACAGTCCTCCCACACCATTCTAATTAAACCAATTAACTTTCAGTCATCCAGAACCTCCTAAGCACTGCTGTCATTACTCCAGGAAGCCAGTTTTAAGAACTTCACCCCTCCCCTAAAGCTTAGGTTAAGTAGGCAGCCGTTCGCTTCTCTCATTGCCTGATTTTTTCCCATGAAGACACATCACATAGCATTGTGTTGCAAAGAGGACATCCTACACAGAACTTGAGAGTCTGGAGCCATCCTACCTGGGTGTGAATTCCAGGCCCGCCTGCACTCACAGGCACGTCATCTTGTACGTGTTATCTTACCTTTCTGAGACTCAGCTTCCCCTTCTGCAAAGTGGGGGTGACCATACTAGTGACCGCCTCATAGACAAGGACCTTGTCAAGATTATATGAGCTTGAAAGAAGCCAGGAGTCACTGCCCAGCATTAATTTTATGTTTCATAGTACATTCACCAATTGGAATCCCAGGGAATATAGCAAAATTATTAGCTCAATTAAACAGTGGAATATTTGGAAGAGAAATAATGCTTAAATTGTTCAGCAAATGAGCCTGAAAAATACATATAAAACTTTGAAAACATTTATTTGACAGAAAATTAATGTGAGGTGGAGACATTAAGGAGTGTTTTGATATTTTAGTGCTACTATGTGACTGCTATTCATAGTTCCATGATTTAAAATTTAATCAAGGGATACTTTTATCTACTTTGTATTTGTCAGATAAAAACTAATTTTGACATGTTAATGCAAATGTAAGAACTGCAATTTGTGAAAGAGAAAAACAGGTGAACATTAGTGCTTTGACATGTATGTTTATAGACCTGCTCAAGCATGTAGTTTACCATACTGTTGTTTTCTCTGAAAACAGTGCTTCCTGCAGAATCCACTTAGCCTTTTGGAGCTAGATGCCTAGGGAGGGAATTAATTCCTCAGGGGGAGTCACTTGGAGAGTCAAGAGCTTAAATGTTACGTAGCTAATGCCCCTCCAACTCACCTGGAAGAGCTTCGTCTTTCTTCCATTTTTATCTTAGTCAGTACAAAATATGGGTGGATATAGGCCTATTTCTCAAGATAACAGGACTTCCCCTTACCAGACCCTCTTCCTTCACAACAGTGAAGTGTTATTAGCATAGTAGGTCATCAGCCAGGTCATCTGGGCAACAATCTTTGTCCAGTGACAGTTGTGTTCCTGTTGGCTGTCACTGATCAGATGCTTCTTTGCAAGAAATGTGTGGGTATACCAGAGAGTTCCTTGTCCAGTACCTCTACCCTGTAGACGTTGCTCCAGTCCCCACTCACAGCTCCTGAGGAGAGGAGAAAATCTGCTGCGGCACCAGGGCTCTCCTGCCACCTCCTGTGGTTCCTTCATCTCACACTTGCCCCACCCTGCATCTTTCCATAGGGCCACAGAAGAAGCCAGCTGTCAGGTGAACTCTTTGGATTTAGTAGTTCACTTTCTTTTGACTTGAGGAGACCCAGTTTACCAGAACACTAGAATTACAGCAGAAGTGCAGTCAATTCCCACCAGCCTTCCCTTGACTCTGGCTTGCTCAGACTCTCCTGGGTTATTCTGATGCTGAGATAGTCATGCCGGTCTAGATTGAGCACACACTTGAGCCCAGGCCCTCTGGGTCCTGAGTGACACAGTGTCAGGGACAGAGTTCAGTCCACACTATGGATGACATGAGGCACAATTTTCATAGAATGCATAAACAGTTAGTCACTTAACCTGCATACTCATCCTATGAAAGAACATAATTCAAGCAATGCAAATTAAAAACATGCTGAGATTCCATCTTACTCCAGAAACAATCGACATCATCAAGAAATCAAACAATAACAAATGCTGGGGAAACTCCAGGGGAGAAAAGGAACCCTTCATTGTTGGTGGGAGTATAAACTAGGATAACCACTACAGAAATCAGTATGGAGAGTCCTCAATAGACTAAAAATAGAAATTCCAGTCAACCATCTATTTCCCTCCCAAGTATCTTCCAGAGAGAGCAAAAGACATCATATTGTGGGGATACATGCATACCCATGTTTACAGCAGCACAATTCCTGATAGCTAGGTCTTGGAAGCAGCCTATATATGTGTCCATTGATAGATGAATGGATAAACAAAACGTGGTATTTACATACAACAGAGTACTCTGGTGCCATAAAGAAGGATAAACTTGAGGCATTTGTGGGAATACGCAGGTACCTTGAGACCATAATGCTAAATGAAATAAATCAGACACACAAGCTTAAATATCACATGCTTACTCCTATATGAGAAGCTCAAAATAAAGAACAAAGTAAAAAGTAGCTAATAGGAAACAAAGAGATAGGAAAAGCATCTGAGGAAGTGTCACTGAAGTAAGAATTGAGACCATAATGCTAAATGAAATAAATCAGACACACAAGCTTAAATATCACATGCTTACTCCTATATGAGAAGCTCAAAATAAAGAACAAAGTAAAAAGTAGCTAATAGGAAACAAAGAGATAGGAAAAGCATCTGAGGAAGTGTCACTGAAGTAAGAATTACAGGGACATTTAGGAGTTATTCCATTAATCCTTGTGTTCTCATTTCAAATGTGTGGGCATTCATGGTGATTTGTGTCCTTATAAATTTTCTTCTTACTGCTCTACAGGACACAACCACTGTTATTTTATTCGTTAGGATATTTTTTCGCAGAGTCGTATATTACTTGTGGAATTTTGTTTTTCAAAGCCTTGCTATCAAACTGTGTTGGAGGAATTCATTGCTCCTTTATTCCAAAAGCCTTTGTTTTATCAATAAGTAAAGCTCTAGAGGTTTGGACTTGACACAGAATTGCATAATGTCATGATTAACCCATTTTTCAGGACTAATTATGCTGAATTGAGAATGAAATTTCTTTTATGAAAATAGCTAGCAAGCCCACAATTTTAATGAGAACTTAGAGATGCAGACTTGACTAAGAATTCGACATAGCACCCAAAGTATGCCTTCAGTAGAAAGCGCACATTCCAACAGCTTACTTCTCTCAACAATAGATTCATAGATAAAAGACTTTAAAGTCATGCTTTGGCCTTGGTTTAAGTCACATGGAGAGAGTCTGAAGTTGGTATGAATTTAACGCCATTGGCTCCTAGAACATGAGCTGATTAATTGTACAACACATCATGAATCTTTGCACCAGACAGTCAGCGCTGGCCTGAGGGTGAGGACGAGTTCGGCACTGGCCAAGCAGTTTAACGTGAAAGAGCCATCCCAAGCCCTTCCTAACACAGGACTTCTTTTTCTCTGTGTCATTTTTATTAAAATGGATGCTAGAATGTTTTCTATGGAATGAATCTTCAAAACAACACTTGGATTCAATGGGATGGTATTGTTTGTTTTATAAATAAATTTGTTTTCCTAATGTAGAGCATCTATTTCCTCAAGACGTATATTCATATTTTTATGTATTGATGAAAGAACCTCTGATGAAAGTACAACTGTGCATTTACCTCATGCCTGTCAGGCAGTTGTCTTTGACACCGCACCTGTTATTTGAAGTGTCTGCCATCCATGAACTTCTTTGTCTTCAATTGACAAACTGTTCAATAGGCCCCAAGAAAAAGAGCAAATTGTATCAAGTAAGAACACTAAGGGTGAACTAGTTATTTTGAACTAAGAAAACTCGTGAGATAATGCTAGGTACAGGACAGTTGTATAAAATCTTCTATTACCATTTATGTGTGGGTGTGCACTGAAATCAAATATAACAAAATAATAATGGTAGGTTTTCTCTGTGATAATGCTTTCCTTTTCTTCTTAATTAGTGCGTACTTAAAGTGGAGTTTGTCATGTTTTACCTTAAAAAGCATAGGAAGCTATATAGAATTAAATTTGAAAAAAACCCATCCTTCCTCAAGCGTAAATATCTTGGTATACAGTATATGTTCCCAGTGTTTTTTTTTTTTTTTTTTTTTACTGTGATGCATCCTATTTTTATGCAATAATTTTTATGACATTGATTTAAAAAGCTCAAAAGTGGAAAAAAGTACAAAGACGGAAGTTTAAAAACAACTTACATTACATCTTCTAGTGAAAACCATACTTAATATCAAGTAGACAGGAGTACTTACATCATCACAATGGCCACGTTACCCAAAATTATATATAGATATAACAAAATCCCCATCAAAAAACCATCAGCTTTTTCACAGAACTGGAAGACATAATTGTAATTTGTACGGAACCAGGCCAGAGACCCAGAATAGCCAAAGCAGCCCCACTCCTGCAGCAACCCTGTCTGCTAGTTCTGACACTCTCTCCTCACATTGGTCGTTTCTGCTGCCCATGCATGCGTTAGTATTTTGTATATCCTGCTTTCTGTTTGAAACTTCTTCATGGACTATTTCTAACCAAAATTGTTATTTGTGCTTGTATTGTCTGGGTTAGTCCTCCCAGCTGTTTGTTTATGTCTTCCTTAAGCTTGCTGATCATTTTATCAGATAAGTCCTTTATCCGCTTAGTTACATCTTCTCTGAGCTCACTGAACATCTTATTGGTCAACTTTTTGTTTGTTTGTTCTGTTATCCTTTTATACATTTAGTTTTTCTTTCTTTTTTTGGTTTTTTGAGAGAATCTCACGATGCAGTTCTTGCTGGCCTTGAAGTGACTGTGTAGGCCAGGCTGGCTTCAAACTTGTTGCAATTCTGCTGCTTCCTTCTCCCTAGCACTGGGATTACAGTCATGCACTACTGTGCCCAGCCCTTTATACATTTAGCACTTTGAGATTTTAATTCTTCTCCCAAAGTGCCTATTGGATCATCTTTGGGGAAGTTAAAACCTTTTGAAGGGAACTTGTTGCCTGTTTTCTCATGTTTCTATTGGGGTGTGTGTGTGTAGACTGAAGTGGAAAAACTGTTGGTAGTATGAAGAACTCTGTAGTTAGTGTCGGCTTTCCAGTGACATAATTTTGGATTTGGTTGGGTTTGATATTTATAGCCTTCTTCAACCTACCCAGCTTAGTAGGGATGCACTTGGTCACTGTGTTGTAAGGAGAAAATCCTTGCCTTTGCATCAACATCAGTAGATCCAGCCATATACATGTACAACCATATGTCAAGTCCATTAAAGGTCGTTTTCACAATTTCACACTGTTCTCAGTAACCCATAAAGACTGATACATTGCAGCTGACAGGTGAGTTGGGAAGTGGTGAGTGGGGGAGGAAAACTGAAGAGAAAAAAGAAGGGAGTGGATCAGAAAAAGGGGATAATGAAGGAGAGAGAGTTCAGGCTATGTTGGCGTGAGTACTTGTATAACTGCAGTAGAGGCTGGCTGAGAAGAGCAATGAGACAAGTCTGTAGAGAGGCTCAGAGGAGAGATGTGTGACTGGAGGCAGAAGAAGGCTGTGAGAAGGCGGGAACCGGGTAGTATGCTGGAAGTACGCTGTGTGTGAATTCTCTGTCCAGTTTTGTTGGGGGTTGTTTGACTTGCCCATGAAATGTACTATTTAGATTAAAAACACTGGTTAGTTCTTTTTCTCCTTTCACATATACAGACACCTCCCATACATTTGCTAGATGATAGGAGGAAAGGAAAAGGAGGATAAAGGAATGAGAGACAGAAGGAAAAAGAAAAACAAAAGAAAAGCAAAACCAACAACAACCACAAAAAACTCACAGTTGCAAGACAGCAAAAGTAAAGCATTCTTATGTTCCTGTTTATACTCAATCTGACTTCACCAGGGAGCTCTTCCCGCAGCATCCGCAGGTGGAGTTTAACTTGTAGGCATCTGTATGGGTTTTTGGATCTAGGTCTTTCCTGCACCTCTGCTTTCCCCAGGACCTCACTGTCTCCACAGGTGTTTTTCCTCTTCACCTTTCACCAGAAGAGAAACCTTCTGCTTTCTCCTCTGTGGCTGCTGCCAGCCAGAGGCCTGGGCCCGTGTCTTGTGACCAGAGATCTTCATTGAAGTTGAGGGGAGGCACAGTGCTGCTGGGCCCACAGCCCGTCTCCCCTGGCATCTGTCGGGCCTTCTCAGTCTCTGCTACCTTCTCTGCGGCAGCCTCAGTGTTCTCTTCCGAGAAGTTTCCAGACCGGCGCAGAGCAACAGGCCCTCTGGAGCTCTACCTGTGCTGCCTTGCTGTCCTCTGTCTGCTGTCTGCACAGCATTACTTCCCAGCTGTGACTCGGTGGAACCTTAAAGCCTGTAGCGTGCAGCAGCTTTTGTTGGGAGTGAGTGGTGGGCAGTAGGCAGAGTACCCTGCAGCACAGCCTTCCCGGTGTTTGGGCCTACAATTAGCACAAGCCCATTTTAGGGTTGCTCTAGTTGCTTTTCTCTCAGGGTCTCCGTTTTCAGTTCTCAAACCCAGGTCAGGAGGTCGGCCTCTTCAGCTTTCCCATGGACACCTTGCACTGTCCACGTCCTTGCCCTCTAGCTTTCAGTCTCTCTGGTGCCCTGTGCTCCTTTTCCTGGCGGGGAGATGGGGAGGCAACCTGGCCCCTCTGTAGTGCTGGCTTCCTCCGGGGCAGCAGGCCCTCTCCAAGATGGTATGTACTGTAGCCCCAGGGTGTGAGGGAGTGCCTCGATCCAAGGGCGGCTGGCCTTCTTTCTACCCGCGTACTGCACTCAGTCTGGAGGGTCTCTCCTTCTGGTTGCCTTCCCCTGTCTTGCTTTCTTTGCCTCTTCCATTTCTGGGCACCTGTGTTTCCCCATGCAGTTTTCTGAGCTTCCCTCAGGAACTGCTGCCTCTCCTTGGCCATGATGAAATCCTCTCAGTGAAGGTTAATCTAATCACGGCCTAAAACATGTGAGTATTCACTCGAGGAAGTTAGGCTGCTTTCAAGAATTGGCGGTCTCCTAAAAGTCAAAACCACGGAGCCAGCCCTGGCAGAGCTCCAGGGACAGCCCTCTGCTCTAAGCTGTTTTGGTGATGTTTCAGTGATGTCTCAGCATGGCACTGCACTCAGACGGGGCATCCTGCCTCTCCTGCTGGAATGATGACCAAGCCTCCCTCAGAAGTGGCCTGTGTCAAAATGGTGCTCTTTTGCAAACATGGTAGAATTCTCTGGAAATAAACTGGGATCGAGGATTTCTTTGTGGAAAATTTTTAAATTATAAATTTAATTTGCTTAATGGTTATAGGCTATTCAAGTGATTTATTTCACTTTGAATGAGTATGACAACTTGCAGTTTCCTAGAAATTGGTTTATTTCATTTAAGTGGTCCCATTTATGTTTGAGGAGCTGTTTATAGTTTTCCCTAATTATCGCATGGAAACCTACACAGTCTGTAGTCTCCGTTATGTCCCTGATGCTGGGAAGTCGTTTCTCCCTTTCTCTCTCCTCTCCCTCGCTCCTGGCTTCCCTCACCCAAGCTTCCTAGTGGTTGAATTTCATTAATTTTTTCCAGGAATCATCTCTATGTTTCTTTGGTGTCTTAAATTCCTTCTGTTGTCTCATAGATCTCTATTCTTTAGTTCCCTTGTCTTACTTGGTTTCAGTTTATCCTGCGGTTTTTTTTTTTTTTCTGTACAGTATTTTGAAATGAAAGCTTAGATTATTGATTTCAGACTTTATTTTGCGTGCATTTAGGGCTGTAAACTTCTCCTTAAGCACTGTTGCAGCTGATCCTCATCAATTTTAATACCTCTTATTTTCATTTTTATTTAGTTTGGTATACTTTTGTTTCACTTGAGACTTCCACTTTGATTCATAAATATTTACAGGTATGTGGAAAGTGTTGGGTAATCTTTCTCCTATTGATTTTTACTTTGATTCATTATGACCAGAGAACAGTGTAATTTCAGTTCTTTTAAATTTGTTAAGGCTTGTGTGGCCCAACTTATGGTCTCCCTTGGGAAGTACTCTTTAGGCACCTGAAAATGCTGCATGTTCTGTTGCCATTGAGTAGAGTTCCTATAATGCTGAAGAGATCCTATCCTTTGGTGGTGCTTTGAATTCTATGTCCTTACTGAATTTTGTCTGTTTGTGCTATCAATCATTGAGAGCGTTGAAGTCCACAACTGTAATAGTGGAACTGTCTATTTCTCCTTTAAATTCTGTGAGAGTTTGTTAATATGTTTTGCTGTTTTGTTGTTTGGCCCATGCATATAAGCCTGATAGTTTGGTGAATAGACTTTGCTCCTTTTTTGTTTTGAGACAGGGTTCAATTGCGTTTCCCAGTTAGAAATTGAACTTGCAATTCTACTGCCCTAGCCTTCCAGGGTACTGAAATTATAGGCATGCACTACCCTTTTATCATTTTTAATTCATCTTGATTAAACTGAAGGTTTATAGTATACCAAACAGCTTTATCGAGGAATCACTGACAGATCACACCCCTCACCTGCTGTGTCTTCTTCAGCTTCTTTCCTCGATGCCTGTGTGTATTTGTGTGTGTTTCCTTTCCCTGATGTCTCAACACCTTCATCTTTGAAAAGTGCTGTTAATGATTTCTACTTTTTTATCCAAAGTCAGCTCTGTCTTTATGAATATAGCCTTTTATGTTTCCTTGTGGTACTCTTCATGGTGTACTTTTTTCCATCTTTTTAAAAATATATTTGTATTTTTGAGGGTAAAGTATATCTTCTGTCAACACCATGTAGCTATGTTTTGTATATCCATCCAACAATCTTGGCCTTTTGATTGGATCGCTCAATTCTTTAACATCTAATGCTATTATCAATAGAACTATACTCATGTCTGTTGTTTTATTTATTTCTTTTAAGTCAGTACCCTTTCTGTCTCTATTTCTTTGTTACTGTGCTTTTTTATTTTACTACTACTTTCTACTGTAATATTTCAGTTTCTTGAATCATTTCTTCACTGTTTTTAGTTATTTTGCTAATTATTGCTGGAAGTATAACTGTATAAATTTTAATTTATCAGAATCCATATTTAAAATAACTTATTCCACTAAGATCCAGATATGTTACTCTTCTATAGTTCTGTTTCTGTTAACCCTGTTAGAGTCATTATTATCCATATTACGTTTATATTACAAATTCAGTAATACATTTTTGTATATTTATTATTTTTTACAGTTTTACTTCCTTTAAAGAAGTTGAAAACAGAAAGGAGAATGAATAGGAGTTTTGTGTACTTTTAAAACTCTTGCATATCATTCCTGGATCTCTTCATTTCTTCTTGTGTAGTTGTAATATATTGTTTAAGGTCATTTCCTTACTCAAATACTCTGTCTCCCATCCACCTCCCATGTACCATTATTGTCAAATGCTTGTGTTTTTATTGACAATATACACCTATGAGAAAATTACATACATATTGTTGTATATAATTGATTTTAATTCATTGAGAGAAGGGAATAAGTATACATTCATACTGATTTTTGTGATCATCATTATAATGATCTTCACCAGTCCTCCTTGTTTTCTGTGTGAATTCATATTATTGCCTCTGCCAGTTTCTTGCATCCTAAAAAGTTTTCTTTACTATTTCTCATATGACAAGTCTGCTTGCCAAAATTCTGTTTCCGTTTGTCTTTATTTCAGTCTTTTGAAAAATAACTGTGCTAGATATAAGATTCTTGGTTAACAGTACCTTTCTTTTACCACCTAGCGTCTTGTTGCTTTTGACCACTGATGTTTATTGAAAAGTCAGCTGTTAACTTTAGTGCATTCTATTCTACAATGAGTCATCTTTTCTCTTGATGCTTTCAAATTTTTTCTTTAATTTGACTTTCCGAAATTTTGCTATAATACGTATCTAGTGAATCTCTTTGGAATCACAGTGATACCTCAGTTGTGGGACAGCTCCAAGCTTTAACTTTCCACTGTTCAATCAGCAAAGTTTGAAAAACCTGCGCTTGGTGTCTGTAGCTTTGCTTGATAGTCCAAACAGAAACCCGATGTGAAAAACACTGTACGGGCTGAGAGTGAGTCACGTGTCCCATCTCAGGGCAGACACAGAGGAGTGGCACTTCAGGCGAAGCACCTCTCTCCTCAGGCCGCGTACAGTGCTGTGTCGGCACGTCAAAACACTCAGCATTGTGCGCTTTGCGTCAAGTAGCATAACCGTGGCTCCAGTGGAAGTTTGTGATGCCAGCAGCAAAGCTAAGAGGAAAACTGAGAGCCATGACGGAGCTCAAAAAGAAATCATTGTGAAATTTGTTAAAATCCTGGGAAAATAAATTTGTAAGGGTAATTTTCGGGCCTCAGAACCAATTATTTGGTTTTCCATTACTTCTCATGGTAAAAGTATGTTCAGTTTTTGAGTTTTTCATTGTTCTACTATGAATTTGGAGTGGACTGAGTTTGACCACCTAGCTGTCACTGCGTTTAGAGTTCACTGAGTGTGTACAGAAGAACTTTGAAGTCAGATGTGTGAGTTCTCAGTTGTTATTTTCCTCTTCTTTCTCTAGAGCCCCTCTCCCCAGGCTCCCATTATGTAATTGTTGTCCAACTAGACAGTTTCTCACATTTATCTGAGCTTCTGCCTGCTTTTCCTCTTTCTTATTTCTCTTCACTTTTTATTGCATCTTGTGTGTGTGTGTGTGTGTGTGTGTGTGCAATTTCTGTTTTTGTTATTTGATAAAACACTCTTACCATGTCTTTGTTTTTTATCAGGATTTGGGATTGAGCCCAGGGCCACGTTTGCAACTGAGCTACATCCGCCAGCCCTTTTATTTTATTTTATTTTATTTTTTAATTTTTAAATAGAGTCTCACTGAACTGCTACAGTGGCCAGGCTCAGTTCAAACTTGTGGTCCACCTTCCTCGGCCTCCCAGAATCCTGGAATTGCCGGCATGCGCCGTACACCTGCCTTGCCTTCCCTCACTTGTTAAAATACGATTTCCTTAACGTATTGAACGTATTTGTAATGGCTGCTTTACAGTCCTTGTTAACTGTGGCATTCTGACTCTCTCGTAGGTAGTTTCTCTGGCTTCTTCTCCTTTCTCATGCATATGGGGCACACTATACTTTCTTTGTATATGACATAATTTTTCTGGGATATTGGGTGTTTTAGGTCGTACATTATAGTAACCCTGAATTCTGGCCCCACCCCCAACCCCACCCCCGGGGTTTGTTGTCACACCGGTTCTTTGGCTCTTGCATACCTCTGGGGTTTGGCTCACCTTCGTGAGCGCAGCCCATTTCCCCTGTGCAGTCTCTGCCGTTTCCCCTCAGAGGGGCAGCACGGAGCATGTGCACAGTCTAAACACTTGGTTGTTTTATGCATGTCCTGGTGTGTAACTCGCTTCACAATCTGACCCAGTTAAATACAGGTCCTTTGACAGGGTTATTTTTTAAGGTAACCCTTTGAGGTTCGTTCTGACCCTAGGAGAACTAAGCTGTCTTTCCTGGTTGTCTCCAGTAAACCAGCAGGCTTATACTTTAGTCACTGTTCTCTTGGATCTTCTGGTCCTTTCATGTTTTCTTATCATCAGTGCTGCCTTATTTTTCAGAGTGTCCTTGTTCCTGAAATTTCGTGGTTGTATCCTTAATAAAGCCTCTCCTTTGGTGAAAGTTTTAGAGCTCTCTGTACTTGTGGAATTTCTTTTCCCTCAAGGGTAGTCTCTGACCCTGTCTGTGGAGCTGAACCTGGAGACCATGACTGTCCTCATGAAGAGCAGCATCAGTGTGCTATGAGTGGGGTGTTGGGTGGGGATGGTAACTACTGATGCTCCAGCCGTGACCCTGTGGGTGTGGAGCCACCGCCTAGAGAGCTGAGGAAGCATGACTGGACCCAGTACCGCCACTTGTGCACCTACATTGCAGCAGGCATGATGTGTGGAGTGAGCTGGGAGCAGAGGAAGGAAACCACTATGTTCTCAGCCGCTCTCACTTAAAATTGAGCTTTCATAACACAGAGTTGGGGTCAAATGAGAAATGTTATCGGCCTGCCTTTACCCAGGATATAGTACAACCCTTGAGTGGCACATTTCACTTAGCATCCTGCTGTCCAGGTTCACCAGGGTTTTGCATGTCACAGAACTTCCTTCTGTTTAAAGGCTGACTAACACTATATATCGGGTTAATAACCCTTAGTTATTACAGGGTGATCAGGCCTGTAATCTCCCAAATGAGAGAATGGTGAAGGCTTAAATGAATGAGACAAATGAAATGATTTCAGGGCTCCAGGAGGATCCAACCCTCTCACAGAATTTGAGATTCTCTGGGTTAAGACCAAGACTTCCCTGGGTGGCCTGTATTTATTTGGTTTTCAAACAAAGGAGGACGATACTGAAGAAAATGTAGGAATCTGGACAGGACTTGGGAATCCCTCTAAGGACTTTTCCAGGTAATACATTATGTTAACTTAGGAGAACTATGTTCTCCCTAGGAAGGCCTTCACTGCAGGAGTGAGATGGCTGCAGTTACAGTCTCCTTTTAGTTAACTGGGGTTGGAGCCAAAGTCCTCAGATGTGGCCTTATCTTGTTCTTTGAGGCATCTCAACTTCACAGGCAAAAACAGGCCTCAGCAGGGACCAGTGACTCACAGAGGTTCACTTACTGTGTGTCCGCTGCCCATCTCCAGACAAGGGGCCTAGGCCTCAGGCCACCTCACACGTAAACATGAAAAGCCAATTGGTCATATGAAATCCTGCTCAGAGCCACTTCATAGTGGTCCCCTTCATGTGTACACCATGTTTTCTTTATCCATACATCCACTGATGAACATTTGGGGTTTTGTCACCTTTGGGCTATCAGGGGTAGTGGTGCTAAAAACACAGCCACACAGACATCTGTTTGAGATACTGCTTTGAACTTTTTTGGATACAATATATTTAGATCAATATTTGCTTCAATCTTCAAAGATAATTTGGAAAAAAATGAGAACAAGGAAAGTTTGTTGTACTTTTTCTGCTATCCTCTCTTGTCAGTTGTTGACTTCATTGAGATTTAATTTAATTTATTGTACATTTTGGTTTTTAAATTTCCACTTGATCTTCCTTGTGTCTTCTGTTTCTTTGCTGAGGCTTTCTGTTTTTCTGTTTGTCTCCAGCATGCCTGTAATCACTTATTGAAGTCTTTTTGGCAACTGTGTTAAAAATCATGTCAAGTTCTCATGTTTGTTACTTTGGTGTTGGCGTCTGTTAGCTGTCTTTCCTAACTGAAATGTAATCTTTCTCATATTTAATATCGCAAGGATTTTTTAGTGAAAGCTGGACAGTTTTGGATAAAATCTACTTTATTCAGCCTGTTCTGGGGAGAGGTGGCCCTTACACTCCCAGGCAGAGGTGGGAATAAGTTCCCCCCTAGCGTCTGCTGACACCACCCTGGCAGGGAGGGGTTTGGGTGCCCGTTGCTGCTGTCTGCGTGCCTCCTGCTGACATGTACTGGAAAGGTCTATAGCACCTGGCAGGGATGGATGTCTTGGTTCCACTGTGACTTCTCTTGTGCCATCCTAGTGGAAGAGCTGGCTGACCACAGTGTAGCATAGCAGGGGTGCAAATCGGGCTGCCTTACGGGGCCTTTGCTGGTGTGAGTCAAGTGCTAACCTCAGCTGCTTTTTCTTATGGTGTCTGACTAGGGTTAAGCAGTTACCACCTAACAGGAGTCTGTGGTCAGTCTTGCTTGGCCACCCCATTCCTTTCCCTTTGGCTAAAGAAAACAGTCTGTTGTTGTTGGCCCATAGGTGGTGGTATTTTCAGATTACTGGCCTTCTCAGCCTCCATTCTGAGTTACATGGCAAAAAGACAAACGGAGTTAACCAAAATGTCATTTCTCATGTACAGATTTCCCCAACTGATTTGCGTCATCTTTCCACATTGCAAAGTCTCACTACGTTTACTTTGTGTGCAGTCATGTGCCACGTGACATTTTGGTCAACAGTAGACCACGTATACAGTGGTAGTCCTCTGTGATTGTATTGCCTGATGATGTCTTACCTGTCCTAGTTTGTATAAATACACTCATGATGTTTGCACATAGACATACTACCTAACAGAGCGATTCTAGAACATATCCCTCTTGTTAAGTGACACTTAACTATACATAATGTGCTGGTTTGCAGCTGCGTATAGCACAGTGTGGAGCGTGACGTGCATGCTCTTCCTCTTCCCAGTAGCACATGTCCTGAGAATTGGTGATTGCATCGCAAGGTATTGGAATAAGTCTAATCTGGAGAAAGGGAGACGAGCCTGAGGCTAAAGCTGGAATCAGTAAAGAACAACAGATCCTCCTCATCAGTATAGAAAAAGGTTGATCATTCTTGTGGTTTAGACAGTGTTTACATTTGTGTTCAGATAAAGTGCTCTTGCTTTAGTTGTTAAACCCTAGTCACAGAATAGTTGATGTCTGATGCTACTGTTCTGTAGACTGTTGCTCTTAAAAAGTACAGCGCCACATCTAGCTGTGTGTGCCAGGCCTGTCTCAGCTGCTCCAACCGTAGTCAGTTGTACTAGGGCGGCTCTCAGAGGCTGGAGACCAGCTTTCTTGATGCCAGCAGTGTGGCTGGGTGATGTGGTGGCCCGCAGACCTTTCCATGCCCTTCCTGTCCGATTCAAAGAACTGGGCAGGACAATTGATAGACATGAAAGTTAGACATTTACTTAGGGAAAAGAAGAAGAAAAGGAAAAAGGAGCGCTCATGGAGAAAAAGTGCTCTGAAGGAAGAAGAGAGAAAAAGATAGCCCCTGCACACAGGGCAGGCCGCTGCCAGAGCGAAAGGGCTGTGGGCAAAGTCATGGAGGCCCTATTTGCGCTTCTTTCTGACCTCAGGTCTGGCTGTCCCATCAAAACCTCCTTGATCTCATGCCAGAAGAAGTAAGACAGCATTCTCTGACTGCCATCAGGTGCAAGCCTACACGCTGTGCTGCACGTGTGTCCTGAACCTCATGATCAACAGGTCATGTGCAGTGCCAGCTGCTTTGCCTTGCTCTAATCTCCGGCCTCCCCTTGCAGCTAAGTATTGTTTACATTTGGCATTGTTTGATTCTACAAATGGTAAAATGTCTCTTTAAATTATATTTTCCAAAGTTTCTATGCATTTATATTTAAGTAAATGCAATGATTCTATGGTCTCTTATAGAATATTCCCTTCTTGGGCCAGGGATGTAGCTCAGTGGCACAGCACCTGCTTGGCCGGTGTGAGGCCCTGAGTTTGATTCTTAGTGCCAAAAAAGAGAAAAATATTCCCTTCTTCCCTGAGTTCTTCACTTGAGCCTATCCTTACTTTGGTGGATTTTATTTTTAACTATTTCTTTCATGAGAGATCCATGGCTACTCTACTCCACGGAATCCTTCCTGTTTAAGAATGTCTGCATGGGCCTTCATTTTTTAGTTATATTTTGAGTGAGTTACAGTTTCTTCCAAGAATTTTGCAGACATTACCTATTGTCTTCCAGCCTTGGCTATTGTTTTGGAGAACTCTGTGGCCAATCTCATGTTTTCCCTGAAGAACAACCCACATTATACTGAATCCCTAAGTTTTCCATTATAAAAATTCAGGCAAGCTTATATTTTAAAAAAAGCTTAAAAGTGTACATGAGTAAATGTTTTGGAGTTCAGAAAAGTATGATCACTTTAATTAACAAATCAAGTGTTCTTCCTTTAAGGCAAGTTTTCTTTTATCATATCTTTGAATATATTCTCTCTTTCATAGCAATATTTCCTGCCTCTTCAACACCAGTTGAGTTTGCAGTGGGTCACCTTTTTTGACTGTCCTGTCTTTGTCTCACTCCAGTGGCTGACTTCCATGTTATTTGTATTTGCTGTAGACACTGTGGTTTCCTTTAGGTCCGTTATTTAAGCTTTACCGCTTTCAAAATAACAGTCTCACTGTTTCTGGTGAAGGTAAGTATTCCGTAGCAAGCTTCTGGTCATGCCTTTGTTTACTGAGGTCTGTAATTAGAGGTCTGTAATCAAAGGTCTGTAAACCTTTCTATCTCGTTTTGGTGGTTAATCATATCATTTTTAATTATTCCTTTCAACTAATTTTATTTTTGAATGCTACTGTGTAAATAAATGCAAGGAAATTACTTTCTGTTTTCTAGTTTTTTTCCCCCAGGGTTATACCTCGATTTGTTGTTTACTTCCTTTCATCTTGCCTTCCTGCTTCCCTGTTTCCTGCCTTCCTTTGCTTTTGTCTTTCTCCCTTCTATACCTGACATCTTTTTTATTGCTCTCTCTCCCAGACTGTGTTACTAGTGTTTGTTCATTTTAAGCTATACTGTGCCTTTCCTTTCCATAGCAATTCTGGCTTCTGAAGAGAGAGCTGGGAACTCTTCTTTCTTTTTCTAAATTCTTGGTTTCGTTCTGATTTAAAATATTGTTGTCAAAGATGGTGTCTGTTTTTGTTTCCTTTAGTGTTACATCTTTGTCCTGCATTTTTTTGGTTATCCTTGCTATTTCCAACTTAAATTCCATTTGTCCAGTTTGGCATTGATTAGCTTTGGCTCCAACTCTCGTAACCTGAATTATTTGCCATGTAAGAATGATGCCAGCTATACTTTTCATGTTGGTCGTTGTCACTTTCCGTTATTCTGTCCACTGGCTTCTCTAGGCTCCTATAAGTATCACCTTTTTGTTGTGTGATTGGGTTAGGTTAGTATTTGACTATGATTTAGTGAAAAGCTAGTTGTACATTAGTATTTTCTTATCCAACACAACTGGTCTGTTATAATGATGCTAAGGATAGTGCTTTTGGCATCCCAAGATAACTAATTTCACAGCCACACATTCAAACAACTCTCAGATTTAATTTGATGCAAAGATGTAAGATTTATTCTAAGATATTTAAAACCCCTTATGAAGTGGTTACTTGTTCCCACTTAAATCCCAATTGACCTGAGATATAGAAAATTCCCCTGAAGGAGTCTTGGGAAGCCCAGGGAAGACTGACTTCCTCATGCCCACTTGTTCATTAAGATCCTCCATTACTGAAACAATGGTTTTAAGTCTAGAGAAAAATTACTAACTATAAATAATACAGTCACTGGTAAGAGAAGCACTCAGTTAAAAATATTCAACTCCAGTGTAAGAATTAGGGCTGCATTTGTCTTCAAAAGCTAACTCCCTTTTGATAAAAGCTATTGTTTGAGTGGAAATGTTTGTTTCTGGTGAGAAGCAGTACGGCTCTAAGAATACTTGACAAGCAGTGAGGATTAACATCAGTTAAGGGTGTAACCCTTATTGAAGCAATTAGATACAAATCACAAATTTCAATCTGTCCTCATTGTGAAAAATACCCAAACTGTCAGAGAAGTGTCTGCAGCAGCAGCTCATTATAAAAACAAAGCTGACATGTGCTGACAGCTTCTCTTGACTAGCTCTGCATTTCTTAACTCATGCCATGCTGCCAACAACCAGAAAAGATGGAGACACTGCTATTGTTCCCATTTCACAGGTGAGGGAGATGGAACACAGGGAGCCAAACCACCTACCTGGAGACCCAGGCATTGCAGTTCCCACACTGCTCTTAAATATCAGACGCACTGCTCTTGCATGAGATCAGAGTGGAGACGATGGTCAGATGAGTACGTAGGCCATTCCCCAGTGACTGTGATAGCCCTAGCCTCTGGTTATAGGTTAGGGAACAGGGCTCTTCCCATCAGTTTCTTTTCAAGCAAATCTTGTCCGTTATTTGGAACGGCACTGAGCAAGCTGCTGTCCGCATCCCACCTTACGTACCCAGGGGTATATTTTTGCCCTCACACAGCCTGGGTGCTGGGGTCAGATCCATGTGCTCTGCAAGGTCCAGTGTAGCCCTTTGCTTGGATCTTCCATGTCCTTCCCACTCACTAACCATACATACCCGAGGATATACTCTTTTCACATTCACAGCTACACTGCAAAACCTTACAACTTCGAGCGTGTAACTTAACATGGAGATGAGTCTGCAGGACTCACCAGAAAGTTGGCAAGTGCTGAGAAGAAGCCAAAAGGGTGAGAAAGGCGTGGAGACCCGAGTCTAGAGCAGTTCCCACCTGCGCAAATGCTTGGCTGGAGTCTAAAGCAGCGATCCGGATTTGCATCCGTTATCAGCTGGCCCTTACTGATCTGGCATAAGTCATGTCTCTTGCTAGAAGCTAGGGATAAAACAGTGATTACAGGAAGCACAGAGCGAGCTCGCGGGGAGTTTATAGTCTCAGGGGGAAGAGGGATGTAAGTCACGCTGTGTTGCAGAGAAGTGCAAAAGCACAACTGTGGTGGGCAGAGGAAAGCACGTGGGCATGATTTTCTGTGAGCAACTCTGAATGGAGAGTCTGACCCCCGTAAGTTAGGAAGGAGACCTTCAAGCTGAGACCAGAAGTACAAGGGAGATTCCGGCAGGACTGCATTGCACCATGAAGAGGACATGGATCTTATTCCAGTAGCCAGGCTGTGTGAGGCAAAGCCCCAGGGCAGACGGACCCACAGAGTGTCCGTTCACTTGAGGGCTCAGTGTCTGGAACACATAGAGCAGGGAGCAACAGCAACTTTCTCTGTGGAGGGGAAGTGTGCCTCACGTGTCAGCCGAGAAAAGCTGGCTAGAGAGTCACCGGGGGACAAGCGGAGGGAGGGGGTGGGGCATGCAAGCACGGGGCCTCTGAGGGCAAAGCCAGGACCAGCATGGGCATGACGGTGACACCTGCTAACAGAACAACGCCCTAGTTCACGCCCTTAAATCTGCCTTGTTCCAGAAGTATTGTGCCTGATAAGCGCTGGATAAATGCACCTGCTGATCTGAAACCCTGAACTCTGCCAGTGTACTTGACAGCCGCTTTTCATTTTCAAACTCCTTCCCTTGCTGTCAAGTGGAGTGCCACACATACAGAATTCAGTTGTACAGGCTGATTACCTGCATTCAAGAGATCATAAAGTTTCTGATATCTTTGGTGATCTGTGGGACATAATCCATATTTTCTATTACAAATTAGCCCAGGAGCCAGGCATGGTGCTGTGGACCTCTGGTCCCGGCGCTTGGGAGGCTGAGGCAGGAAGAACAAATAAGACCAGGAACTTAGTTGTCAGTCTGGAAACATAACAACACTCTGTCTCAAAAACAAATTGACCCATAAGTCTTATAATAAGAGAGAATTAAATAGTAAAATAGGGAGTCAAAAAAGAAAAAAACAGAAGACGTTAGACTTAGACTAGGAGACTGTTTGGCAAAACAGAACCAGTGCACGCTTCCCAGTGTTGGCAGGGGCAGAAGCAGATTACCGTGCTTGACCCCAGGAGCACAGGCAGCAACCACACTGACGTGCCAGGAGCAGAGGTTTCCTCTCCCAAAGCGAGCCCCACAAACCCTCCCGCGGTATTCCCTGCAGACAGTCACCCCGCGATCCTCAGCCTCGCCCCTGAGGCCGCTGCTTAGAATCTCAGAAGCAGTCGCCTCAAAGGCATTTTAAGCCCTCATCACAGAGATAATGAGCTCTCCACCAAAAGGGGCACATTCTTCTGCAGTCTATTTAAATCAAGCCGCCAAACTGACAGCTCCTTTGACACTGAGGTTGAACAGATTCCATCAGCGGTAAGAAAGTCTTCAAGCCTTAGGACACAGGCTTTGAAGCATTTTCATACAGAGTTAGCTATGCCAATGAAACAGCCTAACACAACTTTCCTCATGTTCTCCATTCTTCAGGCATTTATGTATGTGCCCAACCTCAGTTCTGTTTGGTTGTGTGAAAGCACCTTTGAACAATGGGAATGAGAAACTAGGAGTTTTAATATAGCCTTATCCCTGGTATACTATATTGGAGTCTCCTCCAAGGATAGGGATATGTGGTGCAGATTGAAAAACACTAACTTTTGGAAGAGGACACTTTTATTGCCCAGGAGTCTTGCACACCAGTGTTGAAGCATCTCAGGGCACTGGTTTCAGGGAGTCTTAACCCATAGTGAAATAGCGAAGTGGCAGAGGACTAGTGTCACACTCACTAGCAGTGGAGAGCTCTAAACCCGGGCCGTGTCCAGGGTGGAAGAGTGCCTGCTTTGTACATGATTTAGAGCAAAGAAGCTAATCAAATTGGGTGCATAGTCTGAATTACAATCATTGAGAGAACTAAGTTAGTCTTCATTTGATATTTACATTCAACATCATTTTCATTTTATTGGCAATACTTTCCAAATTATATTTTGATTCTTGAACCATTGTTTTATTTTACAATGATTAGTTTTTGAAAATCAGTTTTAAGAAGGAATACAGAGAATCCTTAACACAATTGTCCCAATAGTGATGTTTGGAGAAAACCAGGAAGAGAAATAGGAGGAGGAGGAGGAGAAGGTGAGGAAGAAGCAGAAGGAGAAGCAGTAGGAGGAGGAAGAGAAGACAAGTGTGTCACTGCCAGGTTACTGTATGAGTCCAGACAAGATGGAAACCCTTCTGTGACCACCACGTCTCTCAGGGTACCCACCTCCCTCCTACCTTTGCTTTTGCTGGGCTTCCATTGTTCTGCTTCCTTTCTCTATTCCAATTTCAGGAATGCAGTATAAATAGAATTTTACACAATAGAACACTTCAGCCATTAAGTTTTTAACTTGGCATGATTTTCTGGAGATTCATCCAAGTCATTCAGTGTACAATAGTATGTTCCTTTTTATTACTGAGTAGCATTCCGTAGTGTGGATGTGGCAAAATTTATTCACTCACTGAAGGAAATCTGAACTGTTTCTAGATACCAGCTACCTACACATAAAGCTACTGTAAGTATAAGCGTATCAGTTTTTGTGTAAATGTAAGCTTTCGTTTTTCTGGGGTAAATGCCCAGGAGAGCAATTGCTGGGTCACACGGTGGTTATACATTTGGCTGTTGTTTTGAAAAGACTATCAAACCGAAAGTGGTTGTACAATTTTACATTCCACTCAGCAGTATAGGAGTGATTTAGTTTCTTTGTATTCTCACCAGTATTTGATGTTGCAACTCCTTTTTATTTTAGACACTCTGATAGATGTATAGAGATTGGTTGTTATGCTTTTAATTTGCAATTTCCTTAATGGTTAATGACATTGAATAGTGTTGCATATGTTATTTACCATTTCTGGTTTTCCCCAGTGAAATATTCATGCTTTCCATTATTTTATAACTGGATTTTTTATTGTTGAGTTTTGATTTTTTTATAAATACTAGTCCTTTTCAGATATGTGGTATGCAAACATATTATTGCACTGGGTCACTTGTCTTTTATCCTCTTAATAAGATCTTTCACAGAGAAAAATTCATTTTTTCATGATTAAAGCTAATAAAGAATAAATGTACCCATTTTGGCAAACTCTAACTTATCAATTTTTGCCCTTATATATGTTTGGCTTTTAATCAACTGGTGCGATAACTCTATGACTATCTGTAGACCCACAAAATATTTTATCTTCTCTCAGAGCTTTATAGTTTTACGTTTTGCATTTAAACTTGTATCCACTTTAGTTAGTTATTGTATAACATGATATTTAAATAAAAGTTCTTTCACTTCTTATTGTTCATTTCCATTTTTACCTATGCCTGTCCAATTGCCCCAGCACCATTTGCTGAAAAAAGGCAGCTGTTCCTCCATTGAGTTGCTTTTGCCCTATATTCAAAAATCAAATGGATATGGAAGTTACTCAAGTTTGGTCATTACACATTGTACCCCATAAGTGTGTATGAGTATGTGCCAATTAAACATTAAGTATATACATATATATGTATATTAAGTATATACATATATGTATATTAAGTATATACATATATATGTATATAAACCATATATATATATAAGTGGTTTACTTCTGAACTCTCTATTGTGCTGCACTGATCTACCTATCCACCCTTTCCTTATTACTGTAGTCTCAAAAACAGGTAGGCTGTTTTTTCCATTTCTATCTTCTTTTTCAAAATTGTTTATTCTACTTTATCTTTCCATATAAGTTTCATAATAATCTTGTGTATGCCTAGAATAAAACCTTGCAGGGAATTCTATAGGAATTATATAAAAACTACATGCCTCTTTTGTCAAAGATAAGGTGGCTGAGTGTGTTTGGAGTTGCTTCTTTGTCTCCTATTCAGTTCCACTGATTCTCAAGTCTGATTTTTGCCAATACCATGCTGATTTTATCATAGTAACTTTGTAGTATAATTTTAGGTCAAGCATGATGATGACCCCTGATTTCATTTTGTTGCCTAGAGTTGCTTTTGCTACTCTAGGTCTCTTCTGATTCCAAATGAATTTTAGGAATGTTTTCTCCAGTTCTATGAGGTATGCTGATAGTATTTTGATTGGGATTGCATTAAATCTGTATAACAATTTTGGGAGTATAGCCATTTTCACAATGTTGGTTCTTCCTATCCATGAGCAAGGGATGTCCTTCCATTTTTTGATACACTGTTCACTGTCCTTTTTCAGAATACTCTAATTTTCACTGTATAGATTTTTACTTCCTTTGTTAGATTGATTCCTAAGTATTTCCTTTTTTTTCAGATGCTATTGTGAAGGATATGGTTTCCCTAATTTCTCTCTCAGTGAGTTTGTTTTTTGTGTACAGGAATGCTATTGATTTTTGAGTGTTGACTTTGTATCCAGCTATATTACTGAATTTGGTTATTAAATCCACAAGTCTTTTGGTGGACTTTTTGGGGTCTTCTATTTAGAGTATTGTGTCATCTGCAAATGGTAATTTAAGTTCTTCCTTTCCATCCTATTCCTTTTATATCTCTCTCTTGTCTAATTGCTCTAGCTAATGTTTCCAGAACTATAATGAGTAGGAGTGGTGATAGTGGACATCCTTATCTTGCTCCTAATTTTAAAGTGAAAGCTTTTAATTTTTAACCATTTAGTATGATGTTACCTATTGGTTTGCCATAGATGTCTTTTGTAAGATTGAGGTAAAGATCATCTTTTCCAATTTTCTGTAGGGTTTTTATCAGGAATAGGTGTTGAACTTTGCCACAAGCTTTTTCTCCATCTATTGAGATGATCATGCAATTTTTGTCTTTGGTCTGTTAATATGGTGTATTACATTTATTGATTGGCATAAGTTGAACCATCCCTGCATTCCTGGGATGAATCCTATTTAGTCATGGTGTATAATCTTCTTGATGATTTGCTGCGTTCTAGTTGCTAGTATCTTATTGAGGATTTTTGCATCTGTTCATTAGGGAGATTGGCCTGTAGTTTTCTTTTCTGGTTGGGTTTTTCTCTGGTTTTGAAATCAGGGTAATATTTGCTTCCAGGAATGATTTTGGAAGTAATGCTTCTCTTTCAGTTTCCTTAAAGAGTTTCAGCATTAGTGGCATTAGTTCTTCTCTAAATTTCTTGTAGAATTCAACAGTAAATCCCTCAGGGCCTGAGCCTTTCTTTCTTGGTGAGGTTTTAATTACATTTTCAATTTCATTGACTGATACTGTGTTATTCAGAATTTTTATATCTTCTTGATTTGGTTTTGATAATTAAATTATTTTTCTGCATTTCTTAAATTATCTTGTTTCCTGTTCAGTCTGTTAATATGTTGGAATGCACTGAGTTTTGAATGTGATGAGCCTTGTGCTCCTGGGATGGACCCCACTTGTCAAAATGTGTACTACACACATACTGTGGGGTGGAAGGTAGCAGATTCAGTGTTCTCTTATCCTGTTGGTGATTTTTATATCTGTGTTAATGAGGGATGTTAGCCTCTAGTTTTAAGAAAATATCTATTTCTGGTTTGGTTATGAGATGAGACAGTCCTAATATTTTAATTTGAGTAAAGCTTCCTTTTGTCCTATTTTCTAGTGAAAATGTTGTAGAGAATTCATGATATTTCTTTCTTCAATGCTTGGAATTTGCTTATGAAACCACTGGTGATTAGAGTTGTGGTTACAGAAAGCCTTTACATACACATAAGGTGTTTAAGTTACCTATTTTTTCCTGGGTGAGTTTTGGTGGCTTGTGTTTTTTCAGAGAACATGTTCATTTCACCTAGGTGGCAAGATTACTGGCGTAGCACTTTTTACTCAACATTGTTCCCTTCTCACCCACTAATGTTACCCTCTCCACTTCTGACGTTAATAACTTGTGTCGCAGCTCTTTTTCTTGGTTAGACCATTTAAGTTTATCAGCTACGGGAGGACAAATCTAGTAAGCTCTCCAAGGCTTCCCGCCCCCTTGCACACTGTGAATTTGATGATTTTGCTCTCTTGATTAGGTCGTTACATGGCACAGCCGAATTTATGATTTAGAAATCATCTGGGGTAGGGATGTTACTTGATCACGTGGGACCTTTATGAACAGAGTTCCTCCTGGCTGCTTCCAGAAGAGAATTCAGAGATCAGAAATGCCAGAAGGATTTTTCCCTTTTCTCTTTTAAACATGGAAGCAGCTATATGGCAAGGAATGAAGGAGCTGAGTTCAACAGCTGGCTAATGCCCAGTAAGGAATCAAGGGACTCAGACCTACAGCCACAAGGAAGCACATTCTGTCAGTAGTCTGAATTCTGAATAATCTTAGAAGTGTATTTTCCTTTAGAGCCTCTGGACAACAATGCAGTCCTACCAGTACACTCACTGATGACACCCTCTGACACCTTCAGCAGAGAATCTAGCATTGCCATGCCTGAGCCTCTGACCTGGACAGCGGTTAGATAATGTTTGTTTTCTTAAACCACTTAAGTTTTGATCAATTGCTGTGTAGCAATATATAAAACTAATAAGTTGACTTTATTGCTCTTTTCAAGGAAGCAGGTTTTATTTTATTGAATATTTTTATTGGCTTTTAAACATGATTGATTTCTTCTGGAACCTTAATGTTTAATTCTTCTGATTGCATTGTTTTAAATTAGCTTTCCTTTTCCAGTTTCTTCTGATCATAGCTTAGATTACTGATTCTAGGTATGTCCCTTTGCAATATGATGCTGCAATGCTGCAATGCTCCATCCAAGCAGTATTTACTTGCAGTTATTCACTCACGTCACGTACATTTCAATAGATTGTATTTTAATTTCCACTCAAAATATCTTTAAAGTTCCTCTTGCTATGCCTTGACCTATAAAACTAGAAAAGTGTGGGTTATTTTTAAAATACTTGAGGATTTTCCAGATATCTTTGTGTTATTGATTTTTAGTTTACACGAAAGACCTACTTTGTATGATTCATTTTCTTCTAAATTTGTTAAGCTTTGGTTTTGGTCCCAGAATGTGTTGTACTTTGCTGACTATTTCATATGTCTTTGAGAAGAACATTTACACTGGTGTTCTGTTGAGGAGAATGTTTTATAACTTTAAATCATGTCAAATCGCTTGGCATTGTTCAGGTTATCCATATAGTTACATATTTTTAGGTTATTAGCTCTTTCCATTACATAGCAAAGACTTAAGTTTTGCAAGTATATTTATATTTTTGATTCTCTTCCCAAGTCTGTTATTTTCATGTCATGATTTTTGCATCTCTTTTGGTAAGGATTAAGGAATGTGACACTCTCTTGGAGAAATCACACCTCTATCATTACATAACTCTGCTCTTCGTATTCCTGGAACATCCCATGTTCTGAGTCTGTTTTGCTTAAAATTAACACAGAGATTCAAGTTTGCTTTTGATCAGTGTTACATGATATTGATTTCACTTTTCATTTTTTCTTTTTAACTTTTAATCTAACTCTGCATTTATATTTAAAGTCACTTTCATGTAGTACACAGTTCAATTTTTTTTCAAGGTGACAGTCTGTGTGCTTAGACCACTATTATATAAAGTGACTGTTGATAAAACTGGAATAAAAGATATCATTTTGCTAGTGTTTTCTGTGCCCCATTTACTGTTTCCCTTTTTTCAATGCACCTAATAAGCAGTGTTAGTCTTGCACTTTATACATTCACTTCACTTATTATTTATAACCATTTAAAAACTTTATTGATTGTGCTAGAATTTACAATATATATTAACAATCTGAGTTGATATCCAAATAGTATTATGTTATTGTATATGTGCTGTAAAAACCTTTTAACAGTAGAGTCTCAATTTCTTCCATGTGTCTCTTACACAATTGTTATTATTTATTACAATTTTTTCTTGTCCTATACACATAAAATATATCATCATGTGTTTTGCTTTAAGTAGTTATCTTTTAAAGCCAAGAAAATTAAACAATAGGTACCTCTGTCTATTGCTTTTCCAACATTTTTCATTTCTCTGAATGGATGTAGGTTTCTGAGAGAATTGTATTCTTTATCTTTCAAGAACTTTCTTTCCACTTATTGTTGAGTAGCTCTAATACCAATGAATTTCCTTCAGCTTGTGTTTATCTGACAAAGTTTTCATATTGTTTTCACTTTTGAGACATATATTCATTGAGGTTCATTCTTGGTTAATAATTTTTTTCTTTTAGAGCTTTAAAGATTTCATTCTATTGTCTTGTTATATGATTTCTGCAGAAAAGTCTACAGTTAATCTTATCCTTGTTCTTCTGCAAGAAACAACAGACAAGATCTGTCTTTTCACTCTAACTGCCTTCCCAGTGTTCTTCATATCTGATTTCAGCTGTTTTAATGTGATATGTTTGTGTTGTAGCTGTTTTCTTTGATGTTTATCCTGCCAAATGTTTGAGCTTCTTGGCTCTGTACTTTAATGTTAATCATGGCTTTACAAAATTCTCAGTTACTGTTTTTTCAAATATCTCATGTGCTGTTTATTTTTCCAGATTGTACTGTACACATTAGACAGTGTGTTGCTTTTCCACAGCCCTTAATTTCTCTTCTGATTTTTAAATTCATATTTCACTCTGTGTTTCAGGTTGAATAATTTGTATGCATGTGTTATAAAAGCTAGTTCCTTCTATGACCGCTAATCATCGCACTGATATGTCCTTCAGAGGAATGCTTTATCTCTTGTTATATTTTGAATGTTTTGAATTTCCATTAGATTACTTGAATTTTCACTGATCTGACCTAGTCTTGCATGTTATCTCCCTTCTCCAGTGGAACCGCTAACATATTAAATAATATATGAAGTACCCTCCCTTTTTCGTATTTGGTTCTGTTTTCAATTGCTTTGAGTGTGTAGACTGCTATTCTTTATCGTTTGTCCTAGAATTTCATTTAGAAGCTAAATATATATTGTACAATAGGAGATACTAAGGTGAATAATTTGTATGCTTGGAGATGAGCATGGCTTTAATTCTGTTAGGCCTTTAGTGTGAGAGATTTTGCTTTTCCATTTGGAAATTAGGCCAGATTTTTGCCTTTAGTCCCATGGCTTGGCTTCTAATCCCCTTTGCAGTCTTCCCAGAACTGCTGCTCTCCTGCACCATGCCCACCTGAACTACACTATTATTCTCACTCTATGCTTGTTAGTATGTTGGGGACTGGAGCAAGGAAAACTGGGGTAGAATCTGATATTTTAACTAAGACCCAGTCATAGGCAGGATTTCTGAACGTGCTTCTGAGCGTCTGTACTGACCGGTATTCTCTGGAGGAACAGAATCAATATAGAAAACTGTATAAGGAGACTTACTGGATTGGCTTATAGAATTAGTGACTAGATAGCCTCCGTGAGGGCCTGCTGCATGTCAGAGAGCCACAGTACCCTGTAGCACAGTCCAAGAACCTGAAAGCCTCAGAAGAAAAGGGATCAAGAATGCAGCTACAGTTAGAGGCTGAAGGGCTGGGAGGTCCCAGGAAGTCGCTAGAGTGAGTCTGTGTCAAAAAGCTGAAGGTGGAGTCTGGTATCCACAGGCAGTGGTGGTACCAAAGCCACACCCGCTGCAGTGGAATCCAGCCTGGGAGTTGCTGGCTGGCTTCCGCCTTTGTTCCGAGTTCCAAGCCCTGTTGAATGGTGCCACCCACAGTAAGAAATAGCTTTTGCCGCCAGTTCCTACCTTTCTCCAGAATTTGGATTTGTTTGTCCGGAAATCTCACATCATTGATGGGTTCAGTAGAAGTTACTAATGTGCAGTCAGTACACGCAGATGGAGAGGCTGCTCAATACCAGCAGATGACTCGTCATCACAGGAAAGCCTAGTGGCCGTGATCAGCAGCCTCACCAGGGTTGAGTGCAGCAGGAGAGAGTCACTCCCGGCAGGAAGGAAGAGGGACACAGACAAACGCCTCCGCTTCAGTAAATGCCGTGTTCAGACAGAGACAAGTTATGAAAACGTTTGCCTCGGTGCACTTTGAGATTTACAGAATTTTTGAATTTTTAAAAACCCGCAGTAATGAAACTGCTTATCTCTGATTCATACTATTTTAAAAATTTAAATAAGCTTTTTATTTTAGAACCGTTTTAGATTTATAGTGAAGTTGCAAAGAATTCCTGTGTGTCTCATGCCCATTTCTCTTCAAATTACTATAGTCCATTTACAAAATAAATGAATTAATGCTGAGACACTGTTATTAAATTTTATGGTAACCACGTTTCCCTCATTTTTCTCCATAATACCCTTTTATCAAGAATCCCCTATAGAATCTAAACACATTTAGCCACTGAAGCTCAGGAAACTTTTGGGGCTAGGAACATGTCTCAGACTTTCTTTGTTTTTAAGAAACATAAATTTTGAGAATACCGAGAAGATTGTGTGATGGCCAGGCCTCTCTGACCATCTAGGGTGCTTTGAGAGCTCCTCAGGCCCTCCCACTGAGAACCTAGTGGGGACACAGAGGAAGACTTGTAAGCGTCTTGGTCGCACCCACTCCCCACCCCCGGTCGGCAGCCCTCAGGAGCTTCTCACCTGTGTGTGTTTACATTCACCCTTCACAAATTTTTGAAATAACTGCTTGAGTATTTGTACTGGTTTGCGACTCCCAACAGCTCCTGTTCCTCCTCCCGCACAGTTCCTCCTCCACAGGTCAGGATATCTTGAGTGCTGTGTCTCTCTGGATGCTCTCGAATCTACAGATGTTTGGCTTTCCCTGCAATCTCACTTCTCTGTTGGATTAAAAAAATTGATTTTCATTTTATATGTTTCTTCTTGGAAAGATAGGATAAATGACTTCCTGGTTCTTTCTAGAAGTCCCTGCTGTTTTCCTACACTGTCCCACCCGTGCTCCTGATTCTTCACTTGATTCGGTGCCAGTAGGAGATGCTCTGGGTCATTAAAAGCTCGGTGCCAAAAGGGAGAGGCTCCATGTTAAGGAGGAATTTAGTGGATCGATCACATGCATTATATAGGGATGTCTGTGAAGGAAAAATACCACATTTATATTTTTAACTTAAATTTTATTTTAAAAGGTTATAAAGTAGAGCTTAATGATCTTGGAAAGGTAATTACTGTAAGGTTTCACCCAGAAGTTCATTGGAATATAATCATCTTAGCTAATTAATTTTTATATAATTAGTATACTTCAATTTTACCAAGACTTAATTATTCTTGCAATTATCACTTTATGGTTAAATGTAATTACAGACATGAAGTAAAACTGATTTTAATAAAAAAAAAACAGATATATCTGTCTTAGGATATGTAATGCTCTTGACATTTTTATTTTAGTGATTATAAAAGGTGAATGATCAGACTATGGGTATGAACTCAATATTTTATAGGTAGAAATACATATGTGAGCATCCATTTTAAAATGGCATAATATAGGATAGTAAATATATCTTTATCATTCATTCCTTTCTGGAAACAGTGGAATATCAAAAAGAAAGTAAACAGAAAAGGAAAAAAATCATCGAAAGCAGGAAATAGTCACGAGTTTATCCACACTTGTTGAATTGTGTTGGCTGCTCAGCAGAGAATTCTTCTACAGAAAGTCAAGTTAGGTAATTACTGTGACAGGCAGAGGAGACAGCATGGCACATTAGAGAAGTTAAATGTGATTAAAACCTGAATTTTTTTATGGATTTTAGTACATTAAGTATATAAAGTGATGGAAAGAGAAGAATCAAGGATGGCTCTGAAACTGTAGACCCTAGTCTGTTCCTTATTTTATAATAACATATTTTAGCATAGAAAATTTCAAACTCCAGAAATTATTTTCTCACAGTTCTCAGGACTGTCAGATTCCAGATGAAAGAACCAGCACACTGGGCGTCTGGAGAGGGCTCTTCTGGAGGATGCTTTTGTTCTGAATTCTCTGGGTGGGAAGGCAGCATAGCTCCTTTCAACCTTTCCTATAAGCTTACTGATCCCATTAGTTAGGGCGGAACCCTTAGGTCCAATGACCCCACTTCTCTTAAAAGTTATTAGTAGTATATATCTGCCACGTATGATAAATGGACATACGGTGAATTGGAGATGTGCACATATGTGTATATCCCGCCGTGGTCCTTTTCCTCCCCTTTCCCTTCCTCTCCCTCCAGTCCCCATCTCCAGATCTTCCCATTTCCACAAATTCCCTCTCCGTTTCCTCTCATCTGTCTTTTATTTTGCTCTTTAAATTATTCTTTGGTTTTCTCAAAAAAAAGAAAACATGATACTTAGCTTCTATGCCTGATTTGGTTCACTTAGTGTTATGGACACAACTGCCTCCATTTTCCTACAAGTGACTCAGACTTGTCCTTTGCAGCTGAGCGCTGTTGCCCGGGCATGGACACTGCACTCACTGTCAGTCCATCTGCCAGCGGGCATGCAGGCCATGCTAAGATTCAGCCTTACGAGCTGTGCTGCTGTAAACATTTGTATGTATGTAGCACTGTAATATGATGCCTTTAACTATTTGGGGATGATATGTGGAGGAGGTATAGACGGACCAAATGGAATTTCTATTTTTAGTTCTTTGAGGAGTCTCCAGACTG
This sequence comes from Chinchilla lanigera, assembly GCF_000276665.1. Taxonomy (NCBI): domain Eukaryota; kingdom Metazoa; phylum Chordata; class Mammalia; order Rodentia; family Chinchillidae; genus Chinchilla; species Chinchilla lanigera. The sequence goes on along the minus strand of NW_004955533.1, from coordinate 1,987,026 downwards.
CTTTTTGTAGTGGTTTTACTGGTTCACATTCCCACTAACAATGTAGAAGTGTCCTCTTTCCCCAGAACCTCGTCAGTATCCTCCCTTAAGTTCCACTTCCCTCCTCATTTACAAAAGCTTTCTTTCCATTTCACACTCTTTTTCTTTTCCCTTCCTTTCCCTACCCAATCCCTAGTTCCCCTTCCCAACTGCACCTTTTCTTCCTGTTTCATAATATCCAGTATACTTTCTAGTCCCTATTTACACTTTTGGTTTCTCACACCAGAGAATCAGTGTGATATTTTCCTGTGTGTTCCATTTATTTCCCTTAAAAGCATAGTCTTAAGGTCCATTATTTAACCTAGAAATGTCTCATTTATCTTTCTTTATGACTGAGTAGTACTCCAATGTATCAAAAAGATTTTCCTTATCCATTCATTGGTTTATGGGTATTTGGCCTATTTCCAAGATTTGGCTATTGCAAATTGTGCTGCTACAAATGTGAGTATGTGTACATCACTGTGGTATGATGTTTTTAATTGTTTCAGAAAGATACCAAGAAGGGGAATAGCTGGATCAAACAGAATCTCTAAGGGGAATAGCTAGGTCAAATGGAAATTCTAGTTTTAGTTTTTTGAGAAATCTCCATGCTTTTGTCCACTGTGGTTGTACCAGTCTACATTCCCATCAGCAGTGGAAAAGTGTTCCTTTTTCCCCCACAACCTTGCCAGTATTTGTTACTGGTTGATTTCTTAATAGTAGCCATTCTTTCTGGAGTGAGATAGAATCTCAGCACTGTTTAAACATGCATCTCTCAAATGACAGTGATGTTGAACATTTTTTTCATATATTCACTTGCCATTTCTACTTCTTCATCTGAGAAGTTTGTATTAATTTCAGATGCCCAGTTTTGGATTGGGTCTTTAAATTTAGGGAGTCAGATTTATTTATATATATATCTCCTAAATATTAATCCTTTGTCTGAGGAACAGGTAGCAAAATATTTTCCCATTCAGTGGCTTGTTTCTTTGCTCTGTTGATGATTTCTTTTGCTATGCAGAAGCTTTTTAATAGGATGAGATCACAGCTGTTGATTCTTTGTAGTATTTCCCATGCAACTGGGGTTTTGTTTATGAAATCTTTGGTTATACCTATGTCTTCAAGAGTTTTACTTATTCTTCTTTCCACATATTTACTGTTTTTGCTTTAATATTTAGATATTTGATATATTTTGAGTTTAGATTAGTGTATGGTGATAGACCTTGGTCTAGTTTTAGTCTTCATCATGTGGAAAGCCAGTGTTTTTATTTATTTAAAACGCGATCTTCAGTGAGCATGTTTGGACCCTTTGTCAAAGATAAGGTGGTTGGGGCTGGGGATTTAGCTCAGCGGCAAAGTGCCTGCCTGGCAAGCGCAAGGTCGTGAGTTCGGTTCCCGGTACCGGAGAAAAAAAAAAAAAAAAAAAAAAAAAAAAAAAAAAAAAAAAAAGATAAGGTGGCTGAGTTTGTTTAGAGTTGTTTCTGCATCTTCTAATTTGTTCCGTTTATTCTCAGATCTGTTTTTTGCCAGTGCTATGCTGTTTTTATAATAGTAGCTCTGTAGTATAATTTCAAGTCAAGGGTTGTGATGCCCCTCCCTTACCTTTGTTGCGCAGAAATTTCCTTTTGCTACTCTAGGTCTTGTCTGGTTCCAAATGAATATTAGGAATATTTTGTCAAGTTCTTTGAGGTACACTAATGGTATTTTGATTGAGATTGCATTAAATCTGTGTAATTTTCATAGTATAGTTGTTTCCAGTATGTTGGTTGTTCCTACCCAAGAACAAGAGATATCTTTCCATTTTCTGTTATCTTTTGATCTCCTTTTTCAGAGTACTGTAGTTTTTATTGTAAAGATCTTTTCCTTTGTTAGATTGATTCCTAAGTGTTTCATTTTCTTCAATGTTATTATGAAAGGCATGGTTTCCTTAATTTCTCTCTCAGTGTGTTTGTTGTTTGTGTTTAGGAATGCTACTGATTTTTAAGTGTTGCCCTGCTATCCAATTATGCAAATGAATTTGGTTATTAAATCTAGAAGTCTGTTGTAGAGTTTTGGGGGCCTTCTGTGTGGAGTATCATGCCATCTGCAAATAATGATAATTTAACTTATTTCTTTCCTATCGTTATTCATTTTATTTCTGTCTCTTTATCTAATGCTCCAGTGAATCTTTCCAGAACTATATTGAGTAGAAGTAGTGATAGTGAACATCCTTATCTTGTTCCTGATTTTAGAGTGAAAACTTTCATTTTTTGACCACTTAATATGATGTTGGCTGTTTGTTTGTCATAGCTGGTTTATATTGGATTGAGATAAAAACCATCTATTCCAATTATCTATAGGGCTTTTATCATGAATAAGTGTTGGACTTCATCAAAAGCTTTTTCTACACCTTTTGAGATGATCATGTGATTTTTGTCTTTGGCTCTGTTGCTATGGTGTATTACATTTATTGATTTGCATATGTTGGACTATCTCTGTATTCTTGGAATGAATCCTACTTGGTCATGTTATATACTTTTGATATTTGCTGCATTCCGTCTGCCAGTATCTTACGGAGGATATTTGCATCTCTGTTCATTAGGGAAACTGGCCTGTAGTTCCTTTTTATTTTTGGTTGGCTTCTTCTCTCGTTTTGGTATCAGGATAATACTTGCTTCTAGAAATGACTTTGGAAGTATTTCTTTCCTTTCAATTTCATTAAAGAGTTGAGGAGTAAGGGCATTAGATCTTCCTTTAATTTTTTGTAGAATCAGTAGTGACTCCATTAGGGCCTGGACTTCTCTTTGTTGGTAAGTTTTTAACTATACTTTCAATTTTTGAATGATACTGGTTTATTTAGAATTTTATACCTCCTTGATTCAGTTTTGGAAACTCACAGATATCTATGAATCTGTGCATTTCCTCTGTTTTACATCTTATTAGACTACAGGTTCTTGATGTAAGTATTGATGATCTGGATTTCTGCAGGATATGTTGTGATTTCACCCTTTACATTCCTAATGGCACAGATATGAGTGTTTTCTTTCCATTTTTGATAAGGTTGGTTAAGAGTTTGTCTATTTTATTTAACCTTTTGAAGAACCAACTCCTTGATTCATTGATTCTTTATATTGTTTTCATACTCTCTTGCAATAATTTCTGCTCTGATCATTGTAATTTCCTTCCTTTTATGAGCTTTGGGCTTAACTTGCTCTTCCTTTTCCAGAAGTGTGGGGTTTAACATTTGGTTGTTTATTTGAGTTTATACTGCTTCCTTGATGTGAGAATTCACTTCTATAAATTTCCCTCTTAGGACTGCTTTCATTGTGTCCCATAGGTTCTGGTATGTTGAATCAGCATTATCATTTAATTGGAGGTATTGTTTAAATTCTTCGGTTTTATTTGTGACCTGCTGGTTGTATGGAAAAAGAAATTCACATACAATAAATGAGGCTGATAGAACTGCAATTAGCCATGACCAAAATAAATCTACACCAAGGCATATAATAATCAGATTCCAGAAATTCAGCATAAGAACAGAATATTAAAAGCTGCTAGAGAAAACAAACAAATCACCTATAAAGGAAAGCCCATCAGAATCACAGCAGACTTCTGAATACAAACTTTTATGTTAAGGAGAACTTGGAGATAAGTATTCCAAATCCTGAAAGAAAATAATGTCCAACCTAGACTGATGTACCCTGCAAAACTGTCTTTCAGAAGCAATGAAGAAATAAGATACTTTTTGACAAAGAACACCTGAAGAAATTCATGACCACCAAACCAGCTCTACAAAATATTCTGAAATATAATCTAGAAAGCAATTATGAAGATCAAAATCTCAAGAACACCAGTAGAAAGAAGACACCAGGCAACACAAGCAGTTAAACAGAGGAAAAAGACAGAGAACCAAAAACAAGAAAATAATATGTCAATAATATATATATATATATATATATATATATATATATATCAGTTACAACCATCAACATAAGTGGTCTCAATTCAGCAATCAAAAGAAACAGACTGGCAACATGGAGCAATACACAAGATCCAACAATATACTATATATAAGAAACATATTTAACTCAAAAAGAAATCCATAGACTGAAAGTGAAAGGATGGAAAACAATACTCCACACAACAAGAACCCAGAGAAAAAGCAGGTGTAGCTATTCTAATGGCAGACAAAGTGAACTTCAAGCCAAGACTGATCAGAAGAGACAAAGAAAGTCACTACATACTTGTTAAGAAAAAACTCCAAGAAGAGATATATCATAAATACATATGCACCAAATACAGGTGCATTCAACTATATAGAACAAATATTAACAAACATGAGAGATCAAATAAGCACTAACACAATTACAGTGGGGGACATTAATACCCTATTGTCACAAATAGATCAAGTAGACAAAAAATCAAGAAAGAAATATGAGAACTGAACCAAACCTGTGAATAAATGGACTTAGATGTCTACAGAGTGTTCCACCCTACAATATCAGGATACACATTCTTCTCAGCTGAACATTGGATGGTCTCCAAAATAGACAATGCTTAAGTAAATACAAAGGAATTGAAATTATCCTGTGCATATTATCAGATCATAGGGTGATGAATTTGGAAGTCAGTGGCAAAAGAAACCACAAAAACTCCATAAACGCATGGAAATTAAATGATAGCCATTCTCTCTGGACAGAGATGGAATCTCGGTGTTGGTGTGATTTGCATGTCTTCAGTGGCCAAAATGCTGAATATTTTTTTCATGTACCTCTCAAAGGCCCCACTTCTTAAAACCACTTGGTTCTACCACATCGATGTTGGAACACCGTTATTCAGAAGACAGCATGGTCCAAGCAACAAGGATGGAGCTGACATTTGCTGAGCTGGATTCCTTGTAAGCCTGGTACTTATAACAGCAGAAGAAGCAAGAGAAAGCAGGAGTCTTGGAGCATAGTAGGTTTGAGGTGCCTTTAAAGCCCATGTGGACATATTGGGATGACATTATGATACCTTAGTCTGAGGCTCCTGAAAGTGGCTGAAACTGTCTGAGACATGGATAGTATCTGTACTCCTGAAGTTACATGAAATCTCCCAGGAAACAAAGACTGGAAGTGAGGAGGTCTAAGGGCTAACCACACTCTGGCACATTCACAGAAGGAGTTTGCAGGGAGGAAGAGAACCAACACAAGGCTACTGCAACGCTACTCAAGGACAGAGCTCACAGGGGAATACACAGTGGGGGTCTTTGTAAATACTGTGAGACAAGTCACTGTAGCTAAGCTGACTGATCTCTGCTGTCATTATTCTTACAATTAGCATCATCCTCAAAACGTGCCCCTGGTCAACACTGAGCTAGGAATACAAGTGAGGTCTGCACATGATACCAAAGAACAAGACAAAATATAAAAGCCTACGAATGTGCACAGATGATAGGTACCCTGAGGATGTTCCAAAGAAATGTTTCCCTATGAGCTGAGACAACTGAACAAATGAGCTCAAAGCTGGAATAGCCCAGCCGGGCGTGGTGGCGCATGCCTGTAATCCCAGCACTTGGGAGGCTGAAGCAGGAGGATTATTGCGAGTTTGAGACCAGCCTGCACTACAAAGTGAGCTCCAGGCCAGCCTGAACTACATAGCAAAACCCTGTCTCAAAAAGACAAAAAAAAAAAAACCTGGACTAGCCCAAACGAAAGTGAAAGAAATGTGAAAAGACATAATAAGACCATGAGGTAAAAGGGTGGGAGATGTTAGGGAAGGGACCAAAACATAAAAAATGAAGTCAGGGGTGGTGGCGCACGCCTGTTATCCCAGCACTCAGGAGTATGAGGCGGGAGGAGTGCCACAAGTTCAAGGTTACCCTGGGCTGCATAGTAAGTTCAAAGCCAGCCAGAACTGCATAGTGAAACCCTGTCAAAAGACCAAAAAAAAACCATAAAAAATGAAAACCACATTAGGGGAAGAAATAAAATCATAAAACAAATGAAAGCCACATTAGGAGTAACAACAATAGACTCTAATCTGATGATAACATTCTCAGGCTCCTGAGGAATAATGCAGCAACACAGAGAAATGAACCCAAAGAAAGAAGAAGAAAATGACAGATATGTAAATTGTACAAAAAGTGTGCAAATATGTAACTGATGTTCCTGGGAAAGCAAATGGAACAAAATATTTAAAGGCAATATAGAAAATTTCCTGAAATAAAGGAGCACAAGAATCTGGAGACCAAGTCCCAGAAAAACAGGACATAAGATGTGTTAAATGTATAATGAATCAACAAGAAAGAGAAAAAATCTAAAACAAGAAAATGATCAAGACAATAGCCTCTGTTCAACCTAACATGGGAGGTTCTTGCCTGTGTGAATTTAAGATTTTTCTAAACATAAAAGTTAAAAGATAGGATCTATAGAAAACTGTTATTAAAATTAATAAGATTTTAGTAAGATAGTTTTATATAAGAGCAATAGTAAAAAATACATTTTTCTATAACATCAAGAAAGAGTTATGTCATGTGATTTAAATATAAATGTATGTAAATTTATATAACATGTATATTTTTATAATTTTCTGTGCATTAGAAATACACATATCAAGAATTAAATCTAACAAAAGGTGAACTAAGACTCTCTTGGAAGAAATTCAATATTTCATTGAAAAATGTATGAATTGAAATAGGTGAAACTTAACAAGGACCAAAACTGTCTCTTATGTGCTCTGCTTTCAGGAAGCCTTGAATAACGTATTCCCATAAAAATACTAACGGTGCCTGTTGATGGACTTTACACATTGATTCCCCAATTTAAATGGAAGCGCAGAGACTCAAGGCTAGCAAAGACATGTCTGGAAAAGAACACTAAGATTGCCGACTCTTCCACAAGATGCTATTGCATCCGTTTTCCACTTTTCTGTAACAAAATACCTCAAACTTACTAGGGTAAAGCAGAATGGCTGCATAGTCCAGCAGCTTCTGAGGGCCAGGTGTGGCTTGGCTAGGTCTTCTTTTGTTCAAGCTCTCACAAGGCTGCAAACTAGGTCCTGGCTGAGCTTCGCTTTCATCTGAGAGGCTTGCCTGGGGATCTATTTCAATCTCAGGTTAGAGTCGGAATTCAATACTCTTTGCAGTTGTAGCCCTAATGGTGGCTGGTTTCTTCCGGATGGAAAACATGTGTCTTCAGGAAAGGTCTAGCCATCCATCACAGTGCTCTAAGACTCCACCAGATCCACAGGGTGAGCTCCCTTTGTGATAATTTGAAATCAGTACATTCAGTATAATAATTACACTTGCAAACTCACATAACCTTTTCCATAAAGAGTAATGTAATAAAGGGAGTTATTCATGTTCTGTTGCTTAAAATGAAGGTCATGGTTTCTGCTCACGGCAGAAGGATGGAGTTATAGGAGCATGCAGCTAGCTGAGGCTCACGCCACATGTCTCGTGCTTACAGCAGTTGAGATCATGCGGTAATTGTGTAGGAATCAATGTGTGTAAATAGACCCATATGAATATGAGCACGGGAATAACAGTCATGGCATTATAGAGATGACTGCTGATGGAAATACTTTTGCTGTGACTGCTAATCATAAAACGTTTAAAATTTGATTTGGAGAAGGATTAGTTGCATATAAAGACAGGTGGAAAAAGGGAGCAAAGTGTGTATTAGAAGACTTGATGATCTTGGCCAAGGGAACAATTTTCAAGGATGACACTGTGATAAATTCAGTTTCTGTAAAATTAATTTTTCATGAATGGGTGCCATAAACAAAACAAAAAGACATCAAGGGAAAACCCGAAATGTAAGATAGCAAAGGTGCGGCGTTTTCCGTGCTCAGGATTTCTGACCACTGTCTGCTCATTAGAAGAACCTGGCTGACTTTAAATGACATGGGTAAATGACGACTTCGAAGTGGGACACTCCAGGTCAATCCTGGGAGAGTGGCTGGTCCTCCGGCAGGTTCCTCATGTTGGAAATATATCTGTGAGCCCCACTCTTTCCATCACCATGGGATGGTAAATTCGGGTGGGACAATCTCTCAAACAGCCACATTATAAATATATTTGAGTGTTCTATCAACAGTTTCTCTTAATTTTCTGGGGAGATCGCTTCCTTAAACTGGATGATACTGTCAAAAATAAGTTAATTTTTGTTGGTAGATTTTAAAACAGGAACCTAGAATTTTAAAACCAAAAATTTGCTTAGATACGAGTTATTTTATGAATATGACCCAAAGGCACAATCCATCAGGCTGGTGGTGGAAAGGATTCAAATAGGAAAGGTGGGAGACAAAATCTCAGGAGCTGGTAAGCATTTTTAGAAAAAAAGAACATCCCTCATCACCATCCTTTCCAATACTAATTGAATATCTATCCACTCATCGTTAAAATAATGTTTTTACAAACATAAAACAGTGAAACAAAGAGCAATGTCTTTAAATGAACAGTGCCCTGTGATTTTACAGTGCTGTGTGCATTCAAAGTATAGAATAATTTTACTTTCTCTGATAAACATGTACATAAGCCTCAATGTAGATTTAAATAGTGCCACAAAAAAAAGATCATACCGTTATTCTTATGATGCTTCTGGGTCTTCTGTTCTCTCTACCTAGCAAGGTATCCGTGAATACAGCCTTCTTCTCTGGAAAGTTCTCTGCCTTCAACACCATCCATGAGGGCTGCCACTTTATCTCATGGTGTTTCCAAGCTGAAGATTACTTGTCAAATAAAAGGCAGTTATCCAACCTAAACCAATTGTAATGTCCCATACCACTGGCTTTGTCTAACTCTAATTTGTCTGAAATTGGCCCTGTCAGAGTCCATCAAAGGTTGAGAGCTTGGAATCAAAGACAGAAAATGTATGTCAATCTGTTCTTGGTGGTGAGATCTACCAGATAAGGAACGGATGAATGAAGGAATGAAAAGAAGAAAGAAGGGAAGAAGAGTAAGGGAAAAAGAAAGGAAAGTTCTAACTATTCTCCTGTAATGTTTCAAAGAACTTTTATAATTTCCCTTCACAACCACCCTCAACCTGGAACAAATTATTATTAATATATCCAGTGCTAAAAAGCAGTTTTTGAAGATAGTATCTGCCTAATAAAATAAACAAACAAGTATTTGGGCTTTGAAAAATCTTGCTTCACCTTCAGCCTCCCCTCTGAAAATGTCTACAGGATTCAAGGGTCACTTTGCAGTCTCCCATCCATTACTGATAGCTTTGCACACACATCCATCCATGAAACAAGCACTGGGATTTTGACAGGTGCTGATCCTTTCCCCACCATGGTAGGGCAATGCATATGTCCACCTGTGCACCCACTATGACAGCTGTAATGGCTGCTGCCGCCTTCTGCTTGCAAGGTGCTCAGCTCCAGAGGCAGAGCCTGCGTCATGGCGCCCAGTGTCCAGGCACATCTCTGGGTTAGGCAAGGGAGTATGTCAATCACAGGTGTGAGGCAGCCCACTGCCTAAGGTAGGGAGAAAGCAGATGGATTTAGTGAACCAAATGTGTCTCTGCTTTGAAACTGTCCATCTGTTACTTATAGGCACTTACAATGGTGATAATTGCAGGAATTATTCCATTTGAGTTGCCTCCATTACTCTTAGAGTGATTTATTATATTTTATTTTCATGTTTGGTGTTCTTGTCCTATAATTGGAACTGTAATTTTATGTAAAAATTAGAAGGAATTTTTAAATAATATAATTCAATAACATTTCCCCAGAAAATGATTTATCTTTGGCATTCATTTCATTTAGAAAAATACTTTTGTGGTCTTTTATTGCTTTAGGTTAATCATCTTGATTCCTTTGTACTGAAATGCTAATTTGCTTAAAAATTTAAGTCCTTATTGGAACATGGTCTTGAAATTAAGGATTCTATCAACAATCCTAAGCATTGCTACAACAAAACAATACATCCTACAAAGCATTTCTAACTTATTTAAAGTCATTATTGTCGTGGGGGCTGAGTTAATCTCCTTGTCAATTTTCTAAACAAAACTGGGACAACAGTGATGTTCTTTGCACTCAGCAAATGCTAATTGATTGCTTACGGTGAGGCAATAACAGTAAGAGGGATATTGTCTATAACCCAAATGATTGGTTTATTTAAAGACAGATATTATATTAGTCATTATTGCTGTATGCATTACAACTGTTGGGGTGGATTCAGGGAAGCTTCTTGGAGAACTAAAGGATTTGTAAGTTGATGTTAAAGACATGTAACTAGGAGCTACTTACATGCAAGGATAAGGAACAAAAGAGCATTATAGACAGAAGGATTTAGCCATCTACAGGGTCTTGGCCAGTCTGAGGAAGTGGGTTAACTAAATGCTAGTAGTGTAGAAGGTGTTTAAGGCAGAATGGTATGGACCGTAGGAAAAGTATGACCATTGTACAAAGACACTAAGATGTTGCCGGAGTATAAAGAGAAGGAGAGAATGACATTTGTGATTTAGTAAGGATCCTTTCTGGGGCAGGACACAGAATATCTGGGACAGAGAAGCATCGTTTGTTGTTAAGAGCCAAGCTGGGGCCTCTGGTAGGAGACAGTGTCTTGGACTAGGAGGGAACGGATTTGAGAGCAATGTAGCAGGTAGAACGACTAAGAAAAGAAAGCGAGGAGTCACAGACGACTCCTGGTTTTTCCAGCTGAGCAAGTAAGAGAGAGATCTGAATGAAAAGCAGGCATGCCTGTGTGGAAGATGACAGTTTAGGGGTAACATGACAGGTTAGTGGTGTCATGACTTTGGGTACTGGAAGGCCAAATCTGCTTGAGTGACAGAGGGTTCAAATGAGAAAGATGAAAGACAGAATCTCAGCAGAAGGAAGCCTAAAAAGATAACTGAATATTTTAGAATGAAATGTACAATCCTTAAGCATGTGCCCGCCTCCAGATCCCCAGGGAAAACTATGACGTCTCTAGTAATATCTACATGGCTTCTACCTCCTGTGTGGCATGGCTTTGCTTTAATAGGAGAGAAGAAATGTTAAGAAATAATTTCTTCTTTTTATTTCTGATTCAGTGCAGCCTAAATGCCGGACTTATAAAAGGATGAAATAAGTAAACAAATATTAATTAAAATGTAAAACACAAAGTTAACAAGCTGAAATTTCTGATATGATAAAAGAAAGATTTAAATCATTATATAAATTTATGTATGATATGGTAACTCTGTTATTATTGGAAAAAATCCATAAGATGGCTCTGGATCTGTCTGAGGGTTGAGTTTACCTGTTACCCCTGACTTTAATTATGCAACATACAGATGGACTCTAGTAATAACAGCTTGTCAAGTCACAGCTTGTTGTGGGACAGACATGTATGTCTCTCAGTCTGTCAACTCTTTGTTTCTGTGACCTTTACGGAGGGTAATAAAATGCCTTGCAAAACCAGGGATACTATAAAAGTTCGGTTGAAGAGCACCACCACTTTAATCATTTTTCCTACTTAATATTGCTGTAGTTGTGTATTTTTTTCAAGTCATTCATTCTGCAAAATAAATTATGTTTTCCTATATTTTTAACCCATGAAAGCTGACTATATTTTGGCAATGTTTTATTGCAGGTGACTACGTTGTCATGACCATCTATTTTGAGTTAAGCAGAAGGATGGGTTACTTCACTATTCAGACGTACATCCCCTGTATACTCACTGTGGTTTTATCATGGGTGTCATTTTGGATCAAAAAAGATGCTACACCAGCAAGAACTGCATTAGGTGAGTTTCAAAAAAAGTCTTCCATTATTTTGTGTAATTGTAATGCAGAAGAATTCATAAAAATACTTAATTAAAGAGAGTTTAAATGCAAGTGATGTTTTAATCATGTTTTAAATTTTTTTAAGTGTCCAAGTGAGGCTGCTCTTTCTGACAATGAAATCCCATATGTGCTACTTATATTAAGGTGACTGAGGGAGTCACAGTAAATCAATTGCATTAGCTGATACTCAGCTTTAAGGTTGATGTCATCAGGAAGATGTTGGCATGTTTTGAAACCTGCCAATTCAGAAAACTGATTATATCTATGCAAGGAAACAGAGCTTGCCACAGGTCTTTGAGCATAGAAGGCCCTATCTTTGTAAAATATTCTCTCAAAATAAAATCCCTGCTGTGCGTTACAACTTCGGCAGCAAACAAGAAAATGGCCATTCTTTTCAGAAATAATCCACACACCTTGTTCAGTCTGTTCGCGAGCTTTCTTGTAGTCCTCCATTCCTCTTAGCAAAACTCTAAGTTGTAGTAATTTTAGAATGTTCAAAAACTTATTTCAGCTTTTAATAAGAATTTGGCCTTACTTTCAATGTTTTGTAGCACAAGCAATGATATGAGACTGAATATAGAGGTTGTTTTCCCCAAAATATTTTCTTCAGGAAAGAAAGAGCTGTCTCACTTCTAAATCCTTGCAAAGTCCCTCATATTACATTGTGACAACTAAGTACATTTGCTTGAGATTAGTCATCTTGAAATGTACTCTGCCACTATTCATTTGCACTGTTACAGAAAACATATGATAGAATTGGTAAATCACCAGGCAAAGATGTTAACACAAATTTAGTAGGTACTGTAAGGGTAGGTGTCATTATAAGTAAAACTTTGAAAGTTCAGCCCAGTGCAATATGTAGTTCTGTTTGCACTATTTTTATTGTGAGACCAAGCAGATAGATGTAATAGAATGATGTCATACTGTCAGATAATATTCCCAGAAGTGTAGAGGAACTTTATTAATACAATCATATTTAATTAGTCACTCTGCCTAGAGACAAAGAGGTACTTTATAATGCCTTTAAGTAGAATGTGAAGCAAGGCATGACAGAGCAAGGACAATAACTAGTGAAATAGCTGTCATAGGAAAGCAATCACTATACTGTCTAAAGTTGAATGTAGTCCAGAGTTCTTATACTGAGTCATGCACAACAGCAAGCAAATAATGGAAATTATGATCCAAGAAACAAAAAGACAATTCCAAGAAACAAAAAGATATTCCCCATGATAATGAGGTAATAGAAAAAGACAACTTTGACATTAAATCAGCAGACGCAAAACTTTTAAAACAGATATATGTATAACAATGTCTGTGGCTCTAAAGAAAAATATATTCTTAATGAATGAGGAGATGAGTTCTCTCAACAGAGAAAGCACAGAGAGATTTTAGAATGAGATATATAGTATGTGAATTGAGTCACTGAGCTTCAGACTGAAGATAGCAGGGCAAAAACCTTTGTAAACATAAAGATTATTGGGACCAGGAATTTAGCTCAGTAGTGTAGTGCCTGCCTGGCATGTACAAGGGCCTGAGTTCAGTTTCCAATATCCCCCCGCCCTCAAAAAACAAGGCCGGGGATATAGCTCAGTGGCACAAGCGCCTGCCTGGCAAGCACAAGGTCCTGAGTTCGATTCCCGGTACAAAAAAAAAAAAAAAATCCATAAAGATTATTGCATAAAATGCATCTAATCTGAAGAGGGCGAGTAAATTTTTTTTAAAAATGAATAGAGTCTCAGTAAACTGCAGTATACAATGAATATTTATAACATAACTATAAAACTGTTCCCCAAAAAAGAGAAGAATGAGGCCAACATTTTTTGAAGAAATAAAGCAAAAAATATTCAGTTTAGTAAAAACTACCAGCCTGTAAATTATAATAGCTTAGTGAAATCCAAGCAGGTGAAGTACAAGGAAAACCATCGTAATCCAAGTGAGAAAAAATCTTGAGTGGAAGACCAAAATATTATTGACAGCCCATCTCTCCTATGCAGTAACGGAAGCCATAATATCACAAATTATTATCCTTAAACTACTGACATTTATGAAAAAACTATCCACCCGAAATTCTATATCCAAAGAAATTATACATGCTTTGAACATCTTGTTAGAATAAAGACATTTTTACAAAACAAAAATTGAGGGAATTATCACAGAAATCTGAAACCACCAAAAATATTAATGCAAATTAATTAGCTGATGGAAATAAACCAGGCAGAAAATTAAATATCAAGTACCAATATCAAGTCAATAAATGTTCTATTACAGAGAAAGAAAACAAAGACACCTGCTTAATATATGTGTGTGTACACAGGCATACTAACAAAATAGGAAAGAAGTACTCAGAACAATTACAGTCCTCATTTCTGTCACTGGTCACACAGTCACAGTTGTACTTTTAACTACCTTCTTCTACTGCCCTTTTTGTGTTCCCTTGGCCTTCAGCAAGCACCTCAGCAGGTGTTAGTTCTTTCCCTGGCAGGGTGACTCATACTTTTATTCCTGAAGGTTCTGGGGCATTTAACATCCTGCCTGGATTGGATCTTGAGTGGAGGATCAAAATACGTTGTACTGTTGTGGAATTTCACTGGAGAGACCGGGGGAACTTTCTGGAGGACTTCAGTGGTGCACTTTCCCACTAGAAAAGCCACTAGAAATGCTCAAAACCAGGCTGGGCCCTGGACCCAGGCCAGACCCCCTTTTATAGTTTGTGGCAACAGGTAAGTAGAGATACCGAAGCAAAACAAAGGCAGTTAGTCCTCCTAGCAGCTAACGCTCTCTAGCCTTGAAAGAAAACACGTCCTGTACATCTCAGGATGTTAGGATGCTGTGCAGCTTGTTTATGACCCCTGTGTTAGTTTTACCGGTATTGGTACCCACTACTGCCCCTCTAAGGGAAGAGATTCCCATGATATAACTGCCTGAAGTGTCTCCCTTATCAGTGAGAAAAACACAGGACCCTGGTGAGAAAGCGCAAGTCTGCATTCCTGAGGCAGGGGCCGCCCAAGGAGTTGCTCCCCCAACTGCGAACATTTCACAAAGGGAGAAGGAGGCTAAGTTTCTCTCCGGAGTTCTGCTTTAGTAGTTTTCTGTTCACCTTAAAAATGGCATGGTGATATCAGGAGACACCCTAATGGATCTCCTGCACTCGAATATATTCTTCATTCTCTCCATTATAAAGTAATAGTCCTATTTTCCCTGATAGTCCAGGTCACTGACCCTGCCAACACAGTAACTCTCTTTCTTGATCATTGGCTCAGAAGTATGACGAGTCTAAAATCACCAGGAGGAAGTCCGAGCTTCCATTTCAGCAGAATCACCGCTGTGTTTCCCGTACAAGCCTTGCCACCTCTAGAACTAAGACTTCTAGGAGAGCAGAGCATTAGGTCAATGGCACTGGAGGCAAAACCTTGCTAGTGGGTCACTAGTGGTCCCAGTGAGTGACACCAGTCACACTTCTGCTCCTCGGTTTGTGGCCACAACCCAGCCACCCCCAGTCACCCCCAGCACTTTGCTCATCCGCTGGGTGGCTCTAACTCAAGTCGGCTTGTCACAGCCAAGAATCACAACCTGAAGGAAAGATTTTAACACATTCCTCAGCAGTCCTGCTTTATTCTCAGTTCAGTTTTCTACAATTTCAGCGACCTCTAGTTAACTACAGTTTGAAAGTATTAAGTGGAAAACTCCAGAAATAAACAATTTGTGAGTTTTAATTTCCAGCCATTCTGAGCAGTGCAGTGGTACCACCCCGTTCTGTTCCTCCGGAAGTGTGAGTCCCCCCTTTGCCCAGCGTATCCTTGCCTCAAACAGTATTCGCCCGCCAGTCACTTGGCAGCCACCACAGTGAGCAAACTAGCTGTCACGGCATTGCAGTGCTCGTGCTCAGGTAACCCTCATTTACTTCACAGTAGCCTTAACACACAAAAGTAGTGGTCTGGCGTTTTGGATGTGCCAAAGAGAAGCCATACAGTGCTTCCTTTGAGTGCAAAAGGGCATGTCATTGTCTAAGTGAGGAAGAAACTCGTATGCTGGCGTCCGCATTGCTTGCATCATTCCCCTCCCTCATCTTACCACAGAGCACCTCCTGGCAGCAGCACAAGCAGAGGGCGGCTGAGTCTGCACAGGAGATACGCTGAGAGAGACACACAGCAGTCACGGGTAGAACAGTATACCACAGTGCATTGTTACAACTGTTCTATTATTATTTTTTCAACTCTTATTGTCCTAATTTATAAAGCAAGCTTTATCATATGAAGTGCGGTCATAAAATATGGTGAATGCTCGATTTTTTTAAAAAAAGAATCATTGCAGTAAAAGACACATTGTTATTCAGCCCTCTAAAAAATACCCCCTTCAATTGGAACACACCTGTTCCATTGTTCCTGCCATCTCCCGAGGCAGTTGTGGAAGTCATTTTTCGTGAACATCTGTAATTGTGCTCTCAGGCTGCCTTGATTCCCGAATCGACCACAGGTATTTAATCTTTATGGTCATTTTGTCTTCAGGGAAGAGCCAGAAGTGCGTGGTGCCGAGTCCAGCGGATTAAGTAGACGAGGACAACCTGTAACGTTCTACTGCCTTTCCGCTGGATGGCACTCGGCAGAGCATTCACCACGTTTCTTATCACCTCGTAAGGAGATCTGTAGATACGCATATAAGGAAAAAGCATGGTATGTGCAGGGCCTGCTCCCATTTGCAGTTTCAGACGCTCACAGAAACCCCCGCAGGCAACCCCCATGTATAAGGGGCACCTGGTCAATAGTGTACAAAAAGTATCAGCAAAAAGACAGAGGATCTGAACAGTATCATCCATGTCCCTATTGGGCATTATGGAAACCTACACCTAAAAAATACATCACACAAACTCCAACTGCCTACCACCATACACACCAAATATAATTGTACATAGATCCTAGGCTGAGGTGATAAGGCTAACATTGTGAGATCCCAAAAGAAAAAGTTAGAACTTTTAATGTTGGGGTAAAGATTTCTGAGACCAGAAAAAAAGACATTTGTGAAGAAAATGAAATTATTTATTATGTACAATACACATAAACAAATAAATATTACCTATTATTGAATATATGTGCAACATCATGAAGATTTGTTGGTTATATACAACAAAGGTATCTTCTCCAGTGCATAGCTTCACCACACCTTTGGTAAAAAATATATTTGGTGCACAAAAATTTTAATGTTATGTGTGCATTTTTGCAATAATGGGTTCTGGCTTAAATATGTTGTAAGTACCATAGCTACTATAAAATTTTGCTTAATAATAATTCGTAGTCCCATAAAATAATGCCCAGAATATCAAGATACAGTGAATAGTCATTCAGCATACAAGGAAAGATGCCGATATTTAAATGATGCAAATGCTAACATTAGCCAGTCAGGATTTTTTGTGTGTTGTGCCAGAAATTGAATTCAAGACGTTGAGGTTGCCAGGCAGGCGCTGTGCTGCTGAGCTATATCCCCGGCCCCGAGTCAGGATTTTAAAGTAGCAGCGTAAATATCCTTCAGTGAACAGTTACAAACGTGAACCAAATGGAAAAAGTAAAAACTTCACAGCAAAGAGCTAGAAGGTATAAAAGAACCAATTACAAATTTTAGAAATGAAAAAATGAAACATCAAAAAAAAAAAGGAAAACCTCACTGCAACCCTCAGCAGTATAGACAAATGGAGTCAAGAAGAGCAGGAAATAATCCGTGAACACAGGACAAGAAAAATTACTCAATCTGAGCAACAAAGAGCCTTGACTGAGAAAATATTAATAACTGAGCTGATAACTGGGAGGTCATAAGCAACAGTCTGACACTGCCAGTGAAATTCCAGAAGAAGAAAAAGAAAGTGATTCTGCAAAGCTATTCAAAGATACAATGGCTAAAATGTCTCAGATGTCCCAAAAGACATAAATTCTCATGTTGAGGAAGAGAAGCGTGCAGGGCCGGGAGGCGCAGATCTATAACCCAGAACTCTCGGAGATTTTCTTCCTCAATTCCCTGTGCTTTCCCCTCGGAGGGAGACGCACCACTGCTCCAAGGATCCGTGGAGAGCACCCCGTTTGCCACACAGCTGAGACGCTGCACTGAGTTAAATAAGAACTCTCCATCCAGTTCTTTTCTCGGCATGGTGTAGTTTCCAGGTGTGAGTCAGAGTGGGGGAAAGATAGGTGGGTGCAGGCCAGCAGCGAGGCCTGATGACAAAGCCCATGCCAAGTGCAGACACAAGCAGCTGCATCAAAACAGAAATCAACGCTCCAAACCCTGCCTCGATGTGACATGTTCAATCCATTTTTAAGTTAAGTAGACACTTACTCCAGGGGCTTTTCTTATAAACATATACCTTGCATCAGTAAAAAATCTTGCAGTTTACACAGCATTTCTGTGGAAGGACCAGAACATACCCACCTATAATAAGAAAAGCCTGGCGTTCAGGAGAGTGACTGTAAAAGCTGATTCGAGGAAGGTAAATGACTTCCCATGACAAACGCTGGGAAGGCCCAGAGAGTGAGTGCGGCCGCGCCGTTCACCCGATGGCGGGGGTCATTCTCCACCTGGCCCTGGCAGAACCGTGGGGGCAGGTGCAGGGAGGGAGCCTGGAGGGCGATGCAGCTGGGGTGGGAGGTGACGTTACTCCCTGTCCTGTGGACTGATCTCTGACTAGTGCTGTGACGGAGCGGTAACGCCCAGATGCCCGTGATGCCGGCCTGCTAGGTCCAGTGGTTCTAGCCTGTCTGCTGCCCCGGGGAGCTCACCCAGGGGTGCGTCAGCCTCGCCTCGTGTTGATCACGTGTCGTCGTTTTACTCTTCCCTGTTCTCCACAAGCTTGTCTCATTCCTCTTCCTTCTAAACTAGTCATCTTCAGTGTTGACCAGTACGACATTCAAAGCCAAATCGGTATCGATTACCAGTAAGACCGTGGCTGACTTGATTACCAGTTGTCATTCAAAGCAAAAATATTCACTCACATGCCTGAAGCGTGCTGACTGCCATGCTGGGTAACAAGCAAACATGAGCAAGCTCCAGCTTTGCTTTTAAAATCGCACAGTCTGGAAGATCTAGTTTTGCTTTTAAAGATCACACTCTCTATTCAGGGAGACAAACGTGCAAGGACAGGTGTCACATGCGGTGGTGATGCAGAAAGCCAGGCAGAGAGGCAGAAAGTTTCAGGGGTAGCGCAGAGGGGGGTGCTCACGTCGTCAGTTCAGGCTGGGTGCCGTGAGGAAGGCGGCGGAGGAGCGATGCTGGGGCTGGGGCGGGGGCACTGGCGAGGGCAGGAGAGCGGGGAGGAGGCCCAGGCTTGTGAGGGAAGAGACGCGTGCGGCGGGCGTAACCCGCAGGACCGGAGAGCACTGCCGGCGGATCTCCGTCTTAAAAATATTTACCAGACAAAGAGATGAGCAACAAGTGATTCATTAAATAAATGTAAAAGGGACAGTTTAGATAGAGCTGCACCTGAACCGGTGACAGAGTTGTGTCTCCACAAACTGGCACAAGCTGAAAATGTCCTACATCAAGACGACCCTGGTACACCTGCCCTGCTGAACCTCCAGCCTCACAACACGCAGCCCTGCAGCGCGGCGTTCACTTCCTCCAGGTGCTCCCAGGGCCGCGGGAGCTGAGCTCATTGCAGCCACTCAGCGTGAGGGAGAACCACTAACCCGGAAGAGTATCCAAATCCAAAACTCAAAGTGTAATTTCTACTGAATGCATGTTGATTTCACATCATTAAAGAAGAAAAACCTTAAATTGAACTGGTCAGGGAATGTCAGTACTCCAATACTATTGTAAAGACTGTTTTAAGAAATCTTACTGAAGCCTTGCTTACAAATTGTGTAGACATTAAAATTCAAAGTAACTGCCAGGCTGGTGGCACATACCTGCAAACTCAGCACTCAGGAAGCTGAGACAGGAGATGGCCAGGGATTCCAGGCCAGCCTGAACTACATAGCAAGACCCTGTCTCAAAGGAACAGAAATTAAATTAAATTAAAAAGTAACTGTGAGGAGTAGTCACGTGAAGGCACCATGTTAGAGAAGGGGGTTGTTAGCAGGCTTTTGCTCTTGTTTCATGGTGGCTGTCCCCACGCAGGCATCACCACGGTGCTCACCATGACCACGCTCAGCACCATCGCCAGGAATTCCCTGCCACGAGTGTCCTACGTGACTGCCATGGACCTGTTTGTGACGGTGTGCTTTCTGTTCGTCTTTGCTGCTCTGATGGAATACGCCACCCTCAACTACTACTCCAGCTGCCGAAAACCGACCACTACAAAGAAAAAAACATCGGTGAGTGGCAGAGGCGGAAGAGGCTCCCCGGAAGGTAGTTGGGGAGTTAGTTTAAAATAAATGTGTGTTTCAGTGTAATTTTCCCCTAAATATCTTATAATGCATATTATAAATAACTCAACAAGACTTTCAGAAACCGGGCTGGGATTGTGGAGATGTGACCATAGCAGCTCCAGCCTCTGCCGGCTTGGACTGGTGTAGGAGTCCCTGAGAGATTGGTCCTCACTGCAGAGATCTGGGGTGCAGATACCCACAGCAGCTTTCTGTTTCTTTTTCTTTTCTTGCAGTTGTTACATCCAGAGTCTTCAAGATGGATTCACGAGCGCATAAGCCTACAAACACCCTCAGTATGTATAGCCCTACACATGCCAGTCTTTCTGAGGACGTTTCCTAAGCCAAGGCTGCATTTGAAAGATATGTTCCTGCTTAGGTGTGCATGAATTGAAGACACACACATAGTCCCTTCAAGACTATGTGTTTCCTGGGACCTGGGGATTTAGCTCAGCGGCACAGCGCCTGCCTGGCAAGCGCAAGGTCGTGAGTTCAATTCCCGGTACCAGAAAAAAAAAAACAAAAACAAAAAGAATGTGTTCCTACTACTTTAAGAAAATCCAACTTGGAACATTTGCAAAATAGAGAAGAAAATTACCCATAATCTTTCTACACAGGGATTAGTATATGGCCTACATATATATATTTCTAACTTTTTTCTAGGCATTCAAATAATATATACACATACATTGAAAAAAACTAAATTGTAGTCTATGTATTTTTCTCTAGCCTCTTTGATAATTAAAAAAAATACTTAGTTTTCTTGGTCATAGATATTTTATAAGATCATTTTAATACTTGAATTACACGCTCATATTAGATGCACAGGCAGTCGTGGCTGGATACAGGGCTTATCCACAGTTTTTCACTAATGTGCACAGTGTTACTACTGCTATTTTGCATGTACCACGGCCGTTTGCTTAGTGATGAACTCCCAGAAGCACAGCGAGTGGGCTGAAAGGTCTTGTGGGCCTTACCAATGGCAGTTCACCACCCCCCCACAGGACTGCCCAGCCGGCCCTGAGAACTCCCTTGCCTTAGGTTCCCTGACCAGGCAGAACGTGCACCTGTGACTTCCCTTGCTGCATTTGATTACTGCTGAAGTTTAATACTTTCACTTGTTTATTTTTTATTTGCACTTCTGTTCTGTGAGCTGTTTTCTAGTGTTTTTAAAGTTTTATTAATATTTTAAGGTAGCAGTGTATCAGTTATTCATGTTATTTATCATTTTGTATTCTGTCTTACAGAACATCTATAATTTGTATAGTCGTAATGGAAGATATTGGGAGTGTAAACTTCCGTGGTTTATATTCCCTGTGTCGTGGGCAGTATTGTCATTGTCCTTTCTTTTGCCTTTTCTACACACCTTGCTCTAAGTCTCATGTTACCCAGTCCATCGGCCTTTTCTGTGGTGCTTCTGCTTCTCATTTCCTGCTGGGGCAGGCGCTATCCCCCTTCGCGGTGACAGGCCTGCCCTCACGTCCTCCGCAGTGTGTCTCAGTTATATTCACAACACCTGAGATTTTCGGGTTAAGGGAAGAATGAAGCTTTAAAGAAAAACTGAGAACTATATCTTCAAATCACAGATAGGAACTGCCACTTCTATCATGTAACAAGTTTCATGTGTAATTATGTAATTGTTCCTTTATACAGATCAATTCATTAATTATGCTGAATATTTTATGCCCTCCCATACATCGCAAGTGGTCTTCTGATGGTAATCAGTGCGGAATTTCATACATTTCTGCCTGTTTTATAAGCTGAGTCTGTAGTCATCTGTCTGCTGCAAGTGTGTACCATGGTACCTGACAGAAGGTCATGGGGAAGCCAGTCTGACAGCTGTGGGAACCCAGCAAGTGCATCCAGACAGGGTCACATGGAAACAGACAGCAAGGGGGCTGCTGGACAGGGGACACAGCTGGGACTAACAACCTGAGACCAAGAGCACATTCGCGCATAGGGTCAGGGACCCTGGAGTCCTAGAAATGATGTTGCCAAAAGAAAGGAAAATATCTTCCAATACAGAGAAAAAAAGTCCATAAAGCTAGAAAAAAATTAAAGAAAGTTTAATGATCTTGAAGAAAGTTCAAAGAAAGGCAATTCACAGACAAAGGGTGCCAGGCCAGGTGAGAAAACACAATCAGAGATGTTCAGCCAGAGATCGACTACGTGTAGCCCGAAAAGAAAGAAGTGTTCCAGCTGAGGGCTGGGACTTGCCACCCTTTCCGCCCTTGCTCTGTTTCACTACCCACAGCAGCAACAAAAGCAGAACTGAACAGCTCCCCAAGAAGGGGCGGGCCAGAGCCAGGCTCCACAGCCACAGGTGCAGCTGGGGGCACTGCAGCTCTGCACGTGGCTCCTAGCCTGTCCAGTGCAGAATTAAAGGACCTGCACAGGCCCAGGGAGCACAGTGCTCGAGAGAGGCTGTGCAGCATGGTTATACGCGCTGCTGAGGGAGAAGGCAGCAGGGACCCAACTTGACCAAAGATGATTTGGGGAAAGCATTCGCTAAGATCTCTACCTTGCACTTACTTTGAAATATTAATGAAAACGGCAGAGATTCCTATAAAAAAAAAAAAAAAACAGCCTAAAGTACAGCTGTAGAGCTATTTAAGTTCCTATCCTAACTTTTATTTCAATCCCGTAAAGTGGAATTCATTTCATTTCAAGCCACTAGCTCTTAAACACAGAACTCTCTTGAATATGCTATTTTCTCTTGTGTCCCAGTGGCCCTGGGCTTTTAGTTCCCTAGGTGAAGAAGTGAAAGAGCCTTCTCTTGCCCCCAGAACCTTCGCGGTTGCTTTGCCTGCAGCCTCCTGAAGTCATCTGTTGGATCTTTAGAGATCTGTCTCCACGCTGCAGGGCCCTCTCAGGCTCGGTCTGCGTCACCATTTTCTGCTGTGCTGCCGGCCTCATCGTGGCTGTCCAGTCCCACAGTTCCTGCCACATAGCAGGGACTGTCCCGCTCCCAGGATTGAAGACAGGGATGGATGAACATCTGGCTGAGATGCGAGTGCACGTATGAAGGAAAACTTTTCAATGCAGCTGTTACCTAATAAAAGCAGTTTTTCTAGTGGGTGCTTTTTAAAATAATGTACGATTCCTCAAATGCATTGGTGTGGAGCAGGGATCACCCCTGTTTCAGCAGCCCCTCCTGGTGACTTCCCTTCCACTTGTTTTTGAGAATCATTAACGCAGAGGAGCCTCATTCTTCTTAGAGGGGAAGGGACCACAGGACTTCCACTTCTGCTCATTCTCAGGATTCGTGGAGGGAAGGAGATAGCACGTGTGACAGCCCTCCTGTCGCAGGGTGGGTGGCCACACTTATGAGGTGGAGACAGGGCCCAGGGAGAGCACCCCTGGTCCACAGCACCTGGCTTTAGGTCAAGAGCCACATGTTTTTCCCTGATACAAGACTGCACCATAGGGCTAAGAGCAGTGACCTTGGGTGCTGGACATTTCTGCCTCCCGGCCCTGATTTACAACTCCATGTAGTCACAAACATAGTCAAATTACCATCCAAAAAATGAAGGCAAAGCAAGCATGTTCCCATTCCCCCGTAATAGTAGTTTTGGGCAAAGCAGAAGGAGATTCTCAAGAGGCTTCCTGACAGTTCTGAGTGGCCTCTTTCCCAGCACTGTGCCACCAGGGCAAAGGAGCAACCCCATCGGTCATCCCTGAAGTGGGCATCTATGTCCACCTCTCCTCGGATGCTGGATTCCAGATTTGTGTGGGTCCCCCTGCCCCAGTTCAGTCAACACAAGTGCAACTAAAGCAGATAAGCAAACAGGCTTTTGCATGCTACACACTAGTTTCTCCATGTCAGGAAGACAGTTTGGGAGACCAGAAAGTGAGCATTCCAATCACACACGTCAGATGTTGCCTTTCTGAGGTGAAAAGCTCTGTTCAGCTGCCCCACACGGCGAGCTGTCTTTTTACCTGAACTGCGTGAAACAGAGCGTTCCCTCATCATTCCCACACACTACATTTTTACTGTATATTAAATAAAAAATGCCATGTTCTTCCACAATTTAATATATTCACTGCTTCATATTTAAGAATAAATATATGACATGTACATACCCGTTACAAACCAATAGAAAAGTAGGCAGAGTAGAGATCTGAGTAGCTCACACATATTTGAAAATATGCCCAGCTTCTTTCACTCATGCAATCTGGGAAGTACGAGTTTTGGGATCGCAGCCCAGTGTTCCTTGCACTGAAGTTGCCCACATGGAAGGAGTCTGACCTGCCCTGGAGAAGTGTGGGATGGACATCTCTGTGCATCCCCTTCCGCCACAGCAGATGAAATACATGTATCTTGGGCTGTTTTGGGTGCATTTCCTGATGATTTTTTGCTGTTCTTGTTGCCTGCAGAACTATTCTCTCCTTGATATGAGGCCGCCACCACCTGCAATGATCTCTTTAAACAATTCCGTGTACTGGCAGGAGTTTGAAGATACCTGTGTCTATGAGTGTCTGGATGGCAAAGACTGTCAGAGCTTCTTCTGCTGCTATGAAGAATGTAAATCAGGATCTTGGAGAAAAGGGCGGATTCACATAGACATCTCAGAGCTGGACTCGTACTCCCGGGTCTTCTTTCCCACGTCGTTTCTGCTCTTCAACTTGGTCTACTGGGTTGGATACTTGTATCTCTAAGTGCTGCCCTTACTGATGAGTGAAGGGCATCCGGTTCACATTCTTCACCCTCTGTCATCCCCAAGACCAGTAGTGATCAAAATCGGAGTCTCAAAACAGCACTGCTTGGTTTATCTTCAGTTATAAATTACCATTCAGCAGCACAGGCTGTATCTGGAAAATATTCCTAATATATGTTACACGCACACACACACACACACACACACACACACACACATACACGTATTAATGGAACTTTAAAGTGGTAGTCTTGCTAATCCTATTGAATCTGTAGCTTGGTGATGTTTATCAGTATTAGAATGGATTTTGGTATTGGAAGCAGCTGCCAATTACCCTTGTGAAGAAATCTATAAAACAGGCAAGCAAATATCTTAGCAGCTGTCTTGGGGCCCTGCCCCTTATGTATCTCTCCTTCACAGCCCTTGGCATCAGCACCCACCTGTGTGGGCCACTCCTGGCAGAAACGCACTGGCCTCAGCCCCGTGCACAGGGCTGAGTTCAGGCGCAGCCCGCAGTGAGTCTTGGCCCCCATGTCCTCACTCTGCAGCCTCTTTTGCTCTGGCACCAGTGTGAGCCAGCCTTCTTTCACCCACCAACCTCACCCTCGGTCTGGGAAGAGTGTGCATGTGTCTGCAAGTTTCCATTGGAGAAAAAAATTCTAATGTTTCTGAAATCAAAGATGTTGACTATCCATGAGCATTAGGAGGTGATTACTTTATTCTAAACTACTCAGACTCAACAGTATTTGAATGATGGGTTCCTGGATTAGTTCGACTTTAATTCGACATTTCCTCCTAAGAGTTACGTTTTACTAGACCAAAGCTCAACTCCAAAGTATGTGTCTAGCTTATGTTACTATGGTTCAGTAATTAATTTTATCTGGAAAAGAGAGATACAGCATGCACAAGCCCTTGCTTTGAGAAATCATATTCCAGAGTATGGAAGAAATGCAGGTAGAATTTCACATTTTTCTTAGTAAATATTAATTTTCAAGTTAAACCAATTTTGGATGCGGACAATGGGTAATGGCTATCACCAGTTACACATTTTGACGAGCAGAAATCATTTTGTACTAGCAAAATCCCAAAGAAAATTTCCCAATCAGTATATTTTAATATTTTTATAATACAAATCCAATTCACTTCATGATATTAGTTCTTTGTTATCACTGGAGGAGAATATGTCCTTCATATGAATTTTTGAAGCTTCTACTCAGCAGTAAGGGGGAAAAGTCAGGCCAGTTAGTTACTAGTGCTTTGGCATTTGTAAACGTTTAGTATCAGCATCTGTTTGCTTCTCAGTTTTCTCACACAGAAATCTGAATTGATTATATTGAAAACCATTTGTTTACAGTGATCTATTGTACATACTAACATTACTAAAATAAGCAAAACATTCTGCAGAGAAAGTATGGAAAAGCCCTGATTTGAAACTTTATTGGAGGTTTCTCATGCCCAGAGAAGGGCATGAGAATGGGAGAGAACAGGAAACCTGAAATTAAACAGGTCTGTTTGTCCCAGTTGGATATACTTAGCAAATTCAATTTAAAAAATAAAATAATACTTCTGGAGAAATAGGTTGAAAATAATGGCTTAAGTGAAATGTCTCCTCTACTGGAGAATTTCACATCTGGCATCCAAGTCTGTCCCTCAAGCGTCAGGGACCCCGCCTGCCTGTGGCCAACCTTTCCTGGAGGCACCACCCGAAGGAGCGCTTGCCGCACCATGCAGTGTATCATGCATAGACAGCGGGTGGCATGGACACAGTGTCCAGCATGGTACCTTTATAATTTATAATTTATGAGAATTTTAACCTGATACATTTTTAAAGTTCTAGGAAAAAAATCTTGTAGTAAAATTCTTCTTGAGAAGAAAATAAAAGCAGCAATAGCACAGATTTAGTTGATGTTACCTTAAAAACAATCCTACAGATGCCTCTTCTTTCAGAACCTCTCAGAATTCAGATGTCATTAACAATTCTCCTGCAGCCTTAGGAAAGGATGTATAGCGAGAGATACCAAGAGCCCCTGTTTTCTATACCCTGCCTCCTTCGTCCTGACCTCAGCCATCCTCCCGGTGAAAACATTTGTTCATGGTGTGTGTTCCATGAAGGAAAAAAGCCTTTATCTCGAAAAGCATGAGTTGTTCACTCAATAGAGAATAAAATAGACTCCTGCCTATTTAGCAATCTCTCACCACAGAGTCTAACTAAAAAGAACCAGAACGCCCCCAAGAGCATGCCAATGCCTGCTTTTCTGCATAATTGATGTCCTCTGCATCAGTCTCAACTCCTGAGATGAATTTGTTCCATCCACAGTACAGGAGAGACACACATATCTTGCTCAGGGGCTTTGAAAGCATGTTCATGTTTACTTTCTGGGGGAAGAAGGTGGATGGATGGGACAAAGCGTGAGGGAGATGCATCCCCTCTCACTGACGGCACTCCCTGCCAGGGCGCTTGATCGTGGGGGACATGTGTGGGCACGCAGGCCCAAGACTTTTCCACGCAGCTTCGCCCAGCTTGCTTTGCACATAGAATTGGGGGATACCTGGGGTGGAAAACGTCGGAGGGATCTGCATTCAAAGGTGCTACTGTGTCCCTCACTTCCAGAAATACTCGAAGTCAGGGAGACGATGGCTCCATGTTGTGATAAAGATGCCAAATTTTTTAACACTGTGGATCATTCTTAAAACTGTGACTATCTCCCTAACTGCATCCTGGGGCAGGGGGGAAAAGAAAAACTAAGAAGGCGTTTGACACATGAATGGAACTGAGGAAAATTCTAGGCTCCTTAGAGCCTAGAAAGTTTCAGTTCCACCAACCAGAACAAAGACTGCCCAGATGCTGAAAAAGGACAATGTTACTATCATTTGCTCTTAACCCAGCCAGTACTGCCCCTGATATACTCAAAATATGCCTTAAAAAAAGCTCAGATAATATACCCAAAATATGCCTCAGATAATATGCATCTTGTAAGATTTTCCATTTCCTACAATCAGTTATTTCATGCCGGTTTTCCTTTTAGGCATACATAAAAGACAGGATTTCATTTCTTTTTATGATAAGTGGTATTATCCTTAAGTTTACATCAAATCAGTTAAGTACAGAATTTTTGTGGATTTTTTTGATTAAAGGAACGCTTGTCCTCAGTAACAAAGCATTTTCATGATATGTGTGGGGAATTGGGGCCAAGCTGAAGGTCAGCCACCCGGGCTTTGTGATGGGGATGTGAGTGTCCACACAGAATCTTCCTGCTGAGTAATTCTCCTGGCTATAGTTCGCTGCAGTGTAAGGAAGGCTTTAGACATGATGTCTTGCAGCTTTGCAAAATGTCATGAGGGGAACAGGTAACCCCATTTTGCATTAACTAGTGCTTCCCACAACCGGGAAGTGATGCCACCTTTTTTCAAAGGGCTAGAACACAAGACAAATAAAACCTCTCTTTCTTGGTTATGTTTATCTCAGCGGCCAAACTGAAAACGTGATTTCCTTAAAGACTTGAAGAATTACAATTGGTCTCTAGCCTTTCTGCTTACAGTTCTGCAAGGTAGTTCAGAGCTTATGAGGTACTGAGCACTTTGCATTCACTCTGGTCTGACAACTGTTTTGAGTGCTTGGTCTGAAAGTTACTGTATACGTCATAAGATGGTACCTTGAATTTCTAGTTACAAATGGTGAATCACTAGAGATAAACAAAACCTATGTAAATAAATAGACTTTGAAATGCTGAACTCCATTATACTGGTAAACTGTCCACCTGGGCTTTAGAACACCATCCCTTTAAAAAAATATTCAGAAAGGTGTCAGGAGATAAGGGGAAAGAGACAGACTAGGAATACATAGTAAATGTCCAGTTCACAATTTTTTGCTAAGCGCACTTCAGATTGAGGAAGTGTGTCATCTGTATGTATTCGCTTTTCTCACTTTGGCCTGTCAAAGACTCAGGCTTAACTAGGTTAGCAGGACCGCCACATTTGTGTTCTGCATATGATAACATCCAAAGAAGTAAAAATAACAAACGGCTTGGGATAAATGACAAGCTGCATCTCTGATCTATTATTAATTTTAGCTTTTATTATGAAAATTGATTTCTGTTCTAGGAAGAAAAAACTGTCTGTCCTGTGATGCTGTATTTTGCTCTTTTCAGAATATTCAGGATGTCTTCTTCGGGTTTTTTTTTCCTACCAAAAAAAAATCAGTCTACCCTGTATGTCTATAGGTTCTGAATCTATGATTTGAACCAACAAAGAATGGGAAGAAACTTTTTTCTTTAAAATGCTCCTGCACTGAACATGTGCAGACCATTTCCCTTGCCATTATCCACTAAATGACTATTTACACGGCATTTACATACGCAAGATATGAGAAGTCATTTGCAGATGATGCAGTACTCGGGAGGGCTGTGTAGGTTCTGTGCAGACACCGCTCCGTTTTCATTACAGGGCTAGAGTTTCCGTGCACGTCACTCCCCGCAGCACTCGGAACAGTCCCTGCAGGCTGAGGCACAACGGCAACGTTCACATTTCTTGTGACAGCCTTAGACCAGGTTTCTCCTGCTGCCTAACTGAGTAAAGTTCCATCGGGAGCCAACAGCTTGGTTATTTCAGTCCCCAAGATACCAGACTTCTCAAAATGAAAATTTTGCCATTAACCACTTTTTCACAAAGTCTTCATTTTCCATCAAAATTCTTTCTGATGCACAGCAATTTTCAGAGGAGACTCCCAGGGCACCTGTGGGAAGATAATCTCTGGGCTTTTTAATGTCACTTTATAGACACTGCAGTAATCAACATGGACAGTGAAAGGAATGGGGTCAAGAAGGCAAGGGTGGAGGCTGCTGAAGACAGGCTGAGCATCCAGTCTGAAGTTCGGGTCCTTGGGCTCAGCAGACAAGTTGTTCCCAGCGAGGGTCTTCCAGGATGGCTGGGGTGCACCGTCATGCATTTCCCATCTTGATCCATAAAATCCTTAATTAGCGGGACAGCCAGCCTCCACCTGCCTGCAGTAACCTCTCGGAAGCTGATGCTTGTTTCCTGGTCTAGGAAATCTGTGGGAAAGGGGAGTGGCTTTGGGTTTATAAAAGATTGACTGGAACCATCTTCAGTAGGAAGTCTTTACCCACTGCCAAAGCCTGATTTTCAGGAATAAAAGATGAGTGCTTTGATTTGGCTAGTATGTATTACAACAGATTTTCGTCAGGTATTGCTCATGTTTAGAGCAGGGAGGAGTTTTTGATCCATGACAGAAGGTCCCCACTACACAGAGCACTCTGATGCGGAGATCAGAGCCTCTGTCCTGCTTCACTGTCCTGTCAGCCGTCAGGTGACTGTCACCATGATTGGGCTCTTGCACTTACGTGGTAGGGGGCTGGGAAGATACAGACAGGTTTCTAAAAAACAGCGTTCCTAACTGATTTTCAGTGTAACTAAAAGATACTAACATGGTGGGGAACCCACATGCCTTGCTGACTAAAATCTCAAGTTGTCAGCCAGATAGGGTAGGTTTCTTAATGAAATAAACTGCAACTTTACCATCACCACCATCCTCATTCCCCACGCTCCTTCTTACCCAGGGTTGATGTTTTCTCCAAGCTGCAGCAAAACATTCCAGGAAGAAGTGAGAAAGCTTGATTTCAGTCTACATATGATGCAGATCACAGTCCAAACCTTTGCTTGCCTAAAACATTTTCAGATCTGCTTCTTTCTCAAAGTTCCTGTCTGCCCTGCCTTAAGCAGAATTTGAAACCATTACACCCACTGAATTTTGGTTTCTTGGTAACTTTCACCCTCTTCCTTACACCGCAATGGCTTTTTTATTCCTTTTCTTAGAGATAACATCAGAACTGACTAAGAACTCTCTTTTCCCTGAAACAAACTGCATCTTTGGAAAGCAAATTTTGTTACCCAAAAAAACAATTCTTATGCTGCTTTTCCTATCATTTGGTTGTAGGCTTTAGTTCCCAGTGATTTATCTTGACTTTTTTAGTTTGAATAGAAATAGACACTGAATAATATGTACTAGTGAAGTTTATCGTGTTTACTATTACATTATCTCAGTTTAGAACAATTATTTTATTAAAACATTCTGACAGACACTTTCAAGCATTCTGGACCTTTACAATGGCTAATTTTGTGCTAGTGAAAAATGTTTACATGCTACTCTGTTTGTACAATTACATATTTTTCTTTCTGGACAGCTCCAGACTGAGCAAAGTTTCATTTCTCATGTGTGTGTATTCTGTGGAGGACTCTCAGAGGGTGACGATGTTCAGGGTTGGACCTGCATCTTGTTCGGATCAAGGGGCCATCTTGTGCTTACACGCAGTGGTGTGCATTTGTGTATGTACAGTGGTAAACCTGGATAACTTATTAACGTGTGTACTGCTCTACCCATCACCTCAGATTTAGCTGAAACCAGTAGAAAGGAGCACCGTTTCCTAGTGATAGCATATTAGCTTATTAAGCCTCCGGTTAAGGCAAAAAGAAGACGGAGAGGGAGAGAGAACGGGAGAAAGAGAGAATGTGACAACCTTTACGTGTTCTGAAAATGTGAGGTCACATTCTTCAAAAACAAAAGTCGGTCTGGAACCCAAAAAGCCTGCCTCCTCTGGAGCGCCCCGGGGCACCCCTGTTTCTCTGGGGGTCCCCCTGAGCGAGTCCTTGCCCGTCTGCACGTGGGACGAGGTTACCCGAAAGCTGAGCGGCCTCGATGGCAAGCGGCCGCCCAGCCCTGCGGGGAGCCCGGCGGCGGGGTGCAGGACCCAGCCGGGCACCCCGGGCCCATCTGCGGC
>NW_004955533.1:1937956-1955260 GCF_000276665.1 Chinchilla lanigera | reverse complement strand
CCGCGGGGCTGCGGCCGGCCGCCCTCTGTATTTGTATTCGGTTCCTACGTTTGTACTTCTAACAATAAACGCACTGTTGTCAGAAAGCCCGCGGCGCGTCCTTCTGGCTGGGGTGCGGCTGCGGTCGGGGGGTCTGCGAGCGCGCCTTCCTCGGGTGGGGTGAGGGCCAGCGCCCCCGCAGCCGGCAGAGGCCCGTGGGGTCAGGGGTCCGAGTCCCGGCGGAAGTGAGTCGTGGACTCGTCCTCCACCGCTGCAAACCCTGGAGCAGACGCCCTCAGCCCGCCCCGGGGAAGCAGGAGCCCCCTCCGCGCCCACCGAGCCGGGCCTCACGCGCAGGGCAGCGGTGTTACACGGGCGAGCGCTGGGCCGAGTCCCCCATGAGCGCACCGGGAGCCCGGGCGGAGCCCCCCGACGCCCCTGAGGACGGCTTCCCTGCAGAAGCGGGTGCAGCCCACAGTAGGGTGAGCCGGCGCGCAGACAACACCCAGGCAAAGCTCAGGGGCTACAACAGAACAGCACAAAAGAAAGCCAGTACTATTCCAGGTCGCCCGCCCTACCAGGTGTGGCTTCCCCTCAACAGTCCTGTTACACTTCGGGGTCAGCGGGGAGGAGCGGAGGGTTCGGAGCCCTCTTCTGCCCCTTCTGCTCGCTTCTCTAGGCCCTCACGGAGGCCTCCCCAGCTACACACAATAGTGGGTGGGCAGACACCGACTGGACCACTCTAGAGTATCTATTTGGGGCAATCTTTAATGTTCCTTCTTTAATCACTTCAACCTGTGCTTGAACAATGATGGTTTCACGTGCATTAATCTCTTTGTCATATTGGAAATAGGACCTTGTCCCTGGCTTGTGAGCAAAGCCGCAGGGCCCTCCAGAAATAAATCACAATAATCGCGGGCATCTTTGAGGACTGACTTTGCACACATTAGATCCATTCCGTCCTTAAAGCTCTTACGATGGAGGTGTTAGTGTTCTCACCATTTTCGATGACAAAGCTGAGGCTTGTCCAATATTACAGACTGAGCAAAATGCAGGACAAAGGTTGAGAGGCTGTAAATATGACATCAAACGGTTCAAAACTCCTGTCTGTAGCTGTCTTACTCTGCCAGTCAGTCTTCAAAACCTTGACACTCCGTGTACACTGCAGAGGCAGTTCTTTTAATATGGTAGACTTTCAATTCATTTAAAACCACTTCTGTTTGGGAAAGAACTTCACTGTCAAAAGTATCTTCAAAATGTGCTTAAATGGCACCCTGAGGTTAGCCTGTCTGGTAGGGATCCACATAAATCAGTAACGGCCACTCCAAACTAAAAAACGAACACATAGGGTGTTCTTTCACTTGGGTTCTTGATTTGTGCATTGGAAACAAAGACTTTCTTCTGTATAAAAGTGGGGTGGTAGTGACTGCAGGTCACATCCATGGCCTCACTGTATAAGTCCAGGGACTGCACAGAGTGGGAAGGGCGTTGGGGAGGCTGCCCCATGCCAGGTGCTCTTCTGTTCTCAAACAGTCCTTAATGCCTTTCGCTGGAGCAGCAGCCTCCCCAGGGACACTAGTCTCAAGATTGGGACCACTCCCTCATCACCTCAGGCCCCAAGCAGTCACAGCCCGGAGGAGCACCCAAGGTTTGCTTCCTGTGCAAACAGCAGGGACTCGTAAGAAGATTGTCGGGTAATTAATGTACAGGAAAGTTTATTTTAAGAGTGTTGGAACCAGAAAGGACCATCTTTAAAGCTGGTATGACTGTACTTATAGATAAAGAAATTAAATACCATAGCAGATTCATATTCAATGTAATTATGAACAGTTACTAAAGTAAAATAACTATTGAAAAATAACTGTTGAAGCCAGATTTGCACAAACCTACTCATCAAAGAAGTTGAGATTCAACATTTGCTCATGTCACATAAAAAAAAGCATGCCTGTCTTAGGAGGCAGAACCATTCTGTGAGACACCAGCCACTTCCAGAGGATACTGGTGAGTCTGATCATGTGAATCCCATCCTGCTGCCATAACCACAGCAGGAGCACTTGGGAACACCCCCACCTGAAGACTGAGGAAATTGTTAGTGAGGAGCCCAGCACCCGCAGAGCTCTGCGGCAGGCTGCAGGTGGTGGTGGGAAAGGTCTCTGTAGACGTACGGTCCCCAATCTTGGTGGGAATCATGAAATCCAAGGGTAGGGCCAGGGGCATGATTTCATCTTCAGAGACAGTGGGTTCATTGGCCTTGACAAGCCCTAAGGGCTGAAAAGAAACCGTAACACTGTGATCTGGAGACGGAGACTCTGTAGGAGGCAGAACGGTGAGTCACCAGCCACTTCCAGAGCCAGGTCCGCTGCACTGAATCCCTTGCACCCTCAGGCTGGTGGAAGGAGGTTCTGTTCGTCCCCTTTCCAGTAGGAGAGAAAGGTATTGCAGGTGCGATTCCCCTCTCCTTTCTCCGTGGCCAGGTGCACATTTAGAGTGCTTTGTCATTGCTACAGCAGACCGCACAGCGCCGCCTCCCTGCCAGGCCAAGTAATCCAGCATTTCAATTGTTCTCATAATTTTTCAGTAGCCTAGAATCATGCTTTTGTTGGTGGAGAAGGATTAAATACGAATTTGTGGTCTAGTCAATGGTATACAAATACACTCAAAGTTTCTAATGCGTTTAAGTCGTATTTTTTAATGACTCCAGCAGTAATCCATTGAGGGCCAGTAGCAAAGGAATGAAACGGCAGAAGAAATGCATATCAGAGGAACTTATGTATTCACAAAGGGTTATTTATCAGCAGGAAGGTTGTGAAGCGTCCGGACACTCACCTTTAATCTGCTCTGCCCCCTCACCCTCCTCAGCTACGTCCTGCTCCTCCGTTGTGGAATAAGGATGAATCTCCTCTGCCATTCACGCCCACTACAGAGCAGAAAACTCCTGCTGTTGAGTGAGAGAGCAAACGTGGGCAGCATCAGCTCAATGGGTGCTCCTGTCTGTTGCTGCATATAATGAAATTTTGAGCAACTTATTTGAGCAAATAACAATTCATACATTGGGCAGCTCCCAAACAGGAGTAGTTCAGGCGCTTCACTGAGGAAGTGTAAAGAGAAGGCTTTTGTAGGACAAACAGAAAGTGTGGCAGGGCCCCTCCCAGAAGAATACAGCCAGGGCTTTCTAAGAACAAAGACAGGCGGCCCGCAGTTGGTTCCTAGATACACGGTGTAGTTCTAGTGCAGCTCTGTGACACACGCTGTACCCAGGCAGGCTCGAGCTTGTTAGTGTGCTGCCAGGTAGGAGACAAAGACACAAAAGTCGCACAAAAGGCAAAAGTCTGCCTTGATTGGTGCACCAAGCCCCTCGCAGCACGAATTAAGTTGCTTCCTGAAAAGATAAGGCTTGACTTCCCGTCTCTGTGCAAGAATCATACTACAAAGGCAAAACAGAAATACCTGATTGATTACAGTGCTAAAGGTGCCTTCTTCGCTGTACTCTGTTGCAAAATTCCTAGTTATTTCGTTATGTTAGTTGGCAGATTCTGATTCTCTGGTCTTAAACTCTCTTTTTCTTTAATGTAGGCATCTATGAGAAAGGCCCAAGCTAAGCTCACACCCCAGAGGAGGAAGAGGTTACCACGAGGCCTGACGCTTTGGCTGCTTGGGCTCTTCCGCCCGCATCTCCGCTTCAATGCGCATCAGTGCTCCACAACTCAGCTGCCGAGAAAGAGCATTTGGCATTTTTAAAGCAAGGTGCAAAAAAAATTACAGATCACCTGGTGACAGAAAGTGAAATTTTAAAAGACCTTAACTCCTATGCATTTTCCCCCAATGGAGAAAAATAACTGAAGAAAACCAAACAAGTGAAGCATGTAAGGCTGAGGGAAATCACTTTCCATCAAAGGAAAGCTCTTTCAAAAATGGAGAACTTCAGAAACCAATCACCTGCAGCCCACTTCCCCTCCATGATGAGAGCAGTAGTTCCTAATCCTTCCTTCCATAGCCCAGCTGTTGACGGCCCCGACAGCCGGCACTGTCCTAACGTTAGATTACTAAGTGGCCTCTCCAAAGATTCCGAAGTTGGGGTAGCACCCAAGAATATGCGTTTATGAAACACTTGTCTAAGTAAAAGGAGATGCGACATCCAACAGAACCTCACTAGTCCCTTCCTTCAAAGTGGGGAGAGGGCAGCCAGGATATAAATCCATCAATTAAATAGATGTATGTTTAAGACTGAGAAGCATTTCAAACTTTTACTGAAGTCACAAGGCTTCTCCGTATTCCACACGGTCTCAGAATGAAGCAATGCGCGGTTTGGGGCACTGTGTGAGTGAGTATGTCCTAAAATACTCTGATTCCCTGCTCTTAAGGTACAGCAATACAGCAAATAAGCTCTGAAACCACAGATGCTGAGCGTAATCCCAGCTTCCTCCCTGCACGGCCAGAGACCCACTTCCGCCTGCCGTGCGGAGACTGGGCATCTGCTCTTGCGTGGCCCTCCTGTCTCTTCCGCACAGCCGATGACTAGAAAAGGGAAAAGGACGGGCCTCCACGGAGGAGATGTCTCCGCAAGGCGTGTGTTGTGACCGCCAGAACTGAGGAGTGTGGTCTGGTCCAGCTGCAGGGAAGCCTGCGGAGTGCAGTCCAGCTGCAGCTGAGAAGAGCCCAGGGGTCCTGTGAGCCACAGCGCACTCCAGGAAGAGGAACAAGAATGAAAGGTAAATTTGTGCAATTCAGATATCAAGAAACGGTATCAGAAATGCTTGTAGCTACAAGCACGTCCCTGGTCCTAGTGGACCAGCAGCAGCAGGTGTTTACGAGCAGTGCAGGTAGGGCCCCACTCAGGCCTGCTGCAATCGCTCTGGGCCTGCAGGCACATCAGCGCGTGAGGCCCTGATCCCACTGGCGCTTGTCTCCAAATCGTTCAGTCTTGAGGCAACTTTAAAGGTCAATGGGCATAAAAAGACTCTCACTTCAATTACAAATTTCCAGACGTCTCCACGTTACCTTAAATGTAACAGTAATTGAAATAATTACTTCATATGATGGCATATTTCAAATTTGATTTCTGTGTTCTTCCAGAGTTCCAAGCCCTAATAATTATCATTTAAAACTCTCAGTGCACAAAGAACACAGATATCATAATCCCTGTGATAGCTTCATTTGATATTCAAAATTGAAATAAAATTGAGATCTAATTCAGCATTTTAGTCACCTGCACCAACAGGCTGAGAAGCCCAGGTGATTACTGGGACGTGGGCAGCTGGTTGGGTCAAAGGCCAGAGTCACTACAAGAATCATACGCCTGTGAGTATGGGGCAGTCCAGTGGTTGCTCAGATGCCAAGCTCTACGAGGCAGCGTTGACAAGACTGGAGATCTATTGTGTTTGCTTTTGGAAAATCCTCCCCACGCATCAAATGCTGAGCTCAGTGGCAGAGCCACTGCCACCAATAGCAGGGGATACAGAAGGAAGGCTCCACACAGAAGGCTAGGAAAAGTCTGTCATCCCAGGGGGCAACAGAAAGGTGCCTGGCACTTTACACACCCTCCCTAAGGCAGACAGCTTTTCTCATCTTCTTTTTGAAGGGTACACAAAGCATGTTCTCTAGCGGAAAAGTCACTACCTTCAATATTGCAGTTCTTCCTTAATACACAAATGAGATCGAAAAAAGTTCCACATAGCCCATGTGCATGTAGACAACAGGTGATAAGTCTTTCCTGGCTTACTATCCATGTTGATAGAATTCGTTTTATGATTCTCAGTGCTTCTTTCCTATTTATTTTGCAAACAACAAGGAAAGTGAATGTATAAGGAAGAACAGAAATGGAAATTTTAAATAAAAACCAAAACATCAAGGGCTAATAGCATACACCATGGCTCAGGTCCAGTGTGCTTGGGGCAATAACAGTACCTGGGACTGAGAGCCCAGGATCTCAGATATGTTTCAAGACCTCGAAAAGCTTAAGTACAAATCCTAGTGTCTCTCAGGTGTCCCTGACCTGTGTTCGCGTGAGCCCAGCCAGTCACCGGTTCGTGGGTGTCCAAGAGTAAGAGGAAGCACATCCACGGGTCTCA
This sequence comes from Chinchilla lanigera, assembly GCF_000276665.1. Classification (NCBI taxonomy): domain Eukaryota; kingdom Metazoa; phylum Chordata; class Mammalia; order Rodentia; family Chinchillidae; genus Chinchilla; species Chinchilla lanigera. The sequence continues at coordinate 1,949,213 of NW_004955533.1, read as the reverse complement.
GCACAAAGCTCACAGCACGGGGCTCAGAGGGGCTGGACTGGACCGTTTCACTTCACAACATGGATAAGTCTTATTACTGTGTTAGGAGAGGGTAAGGATTTTCAGCAGAATTTTATAATTAATATCATACACTGGTGAAATGTCAACTACTTTCTGTTCCAGTCAGCAATTAGGAATTCTTTAACAAACAAGGAAGCATAAATACACTGAGGCATGTCATACTGAAGGGCAGAAAGCAGATGGAGGGCTGAGGGTGCTGTGTTTCTCACCGGTCTATCAGGCCCCTGCGTCAGAGAATCACACTGACGGAACAGGCACAGCTGCAGAGCTCCCAGAAGGCCTTGCACAACAGGCCCCCTTCTGGATTGGAAAACTGAACACGGAAAGTTTGGGAACCCTGGTGCTACCCAAGTCTGCCTCTCTCTGCTGTCTCCACGCTGGTGAATAGGCATGGAAGAGCGGATGCCCTGGATACCCTCAGAACAGAGCCTCCACACGGCTCCGCAGGCTCAGGATGTAGGACAGATGCCCCGGGCATTGCCACTGTCACCTTGCTACTTCCAGGGCTACGCAGCCTCCAGAGGGAAGAGAAACTTGCCCCGGAAGTATGGTTACGAGTGACACAGGCCCGAGGCCTTTGGCAACATAGATTGTTTTAAAATTTTTATTTTTGTCTCCAAACATAAAGCCAACTAAGACATTATGCAAGAAATGCTAGACACAGAATTTGGAGATACGCAATCCACTGAAGCATTCTGTAGCGTTGTAAAAGAAAACGAGGAGCGTGCCCTCACACTCACGAGCAGACCCATGCCTGCCTGTCCTCAGCTTAGGAAGAACCCTGCTTTTGTTTGCTTTTCACTTGAGGGCTTCGTGGTAGACGGAAAACACTAACGAAGCCTCACGATTCCCTGGGCCTCTGCAGCGTGAGCACTGCCAACACTAGCGTGAATTCAGCAGTGCAAGGCCTCAGCCTGGATAACCACAGAACCCTCTAAGATGCCAGGTACAACAGTTCAGCACAACTCAGATTTATTTGTTCCAGGCAATCTTACGTATTTTTTCTGGCCAAAACCCGGTGACAGACCCCTGAGCAGTGTCATGGATCAGTTACTCTTGAAAGCTTGCGAGAGTCAATCCTTCTTAGCCTTTTGCAGAATATAAGGCTTCCACCAACCAGAACTGTCTCCACAAGACAAGGACACGGTTACTAGACAACTCTACAGAATGCTTAATGTCTTAGTTTTATGTTTGGAGAGAAAAATAAAGGTGAAAAATTTAAAGCAATCTGTGGCGCCAAAGGCATTGGGCCTGTGTCCTCATAATCATACTCCTGGGGGTAGTTGCTCCCCTCTGGACACTGCAGAGCCCTGTGAAGCAACAAGGCGACAATGGCAACACCCAGGGCATCTGTCCTGCATCCTGAGCCCGCAGTAACCCTCCGGGGAGGTGATCTGGATCCAGCTGGAGCTCCCGATGCCCATGGAGGAGGGGCCCTGCTGGGTGGGGCGTGCTCTGACCTGCCCCATTGCTTCCTGTCATGAGCACAGACGAGTCTGTATCTCCTCAGTTAGCACACTTTGGAATACCTGCATGGCTCAGCCACAGGGACCGACGCTCACGGCGCCCCTCAGTGCCTTGTCCTGAGCCCACTCTAGCCCCTAAATACACTTGGGCCTCTTATTTTGGAGAAGCTAAGCTCAGTTCTCATTGGACTTTCTTCCTAATGCACAGTTCTTATGAATAAAGTCTGTGCTTACTGCTTCAACCGGTCTCTAGCTTTTGAAATCAATTCCTTAGACAGAGCTGTGCCATTTACTTCACTGGACAAAAGTTACTGTTACTCCCAGTGCATCCGTCACGAACCATCCTGTGGTATACGATGCCATCCCAGGGCTTTCCACCAGCCGGGGAAAGAGGAACATCAAATTTCTATAACAATAAAAACCAAAAGGGCATTAGAAATGTTCATTTCTAAAAAGCAAGTGGTAAATTGCTTTTAAGAAAGCAATTGCTTTTAAGAAATTAAATTGCTTTTAAGAAACAGCAAAAGCTTGAAACCTGGCGAGTAGAAGTGCTTCCTGACCTGCCAGTCCCTCTCTCGATGAGCCCGTGGAAAGCAGAAACCGCAGAGGGTCATAAGTGCGCTGGGCACGCGGAACTCATGAACACCGTAACCTACCAAGACAGCGCACGGGAGAACCGGGACTCCACAGCCGCCAACACCACCCTGCATGTGGGAAGGGGTTGGCCCGTGTTATCCCCAGCCCAGGAAAAGACCCACATTCAAAACACAAACTCCGGTGTCTACTGAATACATATGGCTTTTGCATAATTAAAAATGGAAAGAGCTTAAGTCAAACAATCCTAAGTCAGGGATCCTGTGCATTTATCCTTGGGCCCTTCGGAGGCTGGTAGAGGCAGATGGTAAAGATTAAAGACTGAGAGATCCTGAAAGGAGGACTCTGCGGGGAAAAGACTCACCCCAAAGCCTGAGGAGGACCCAGTGGGGCTTCCACCACCTCAGGAGGAAGAGGAACGGCTGGACAGAGCAGGCTCGGCGTGCAAAGCCCAGGGGCACCAAGGCCAGGGATGGCAGGTGGGTGGTGGGAGGCCGGGCCGTCTGCTGCTGGGAGACCTGAGCCTCTCAGCCGGTCACCGGATGAAGAGCGATGTGTCAGCCCCCACTGACCATCCCCAGTGTCCTTCCCTCTGGCTGTCAGGGCTCAAATTCAATCTCACCACTTAGGGATGCTCCTGTGACCTTTTCTCATTGCTGGTGCCCAGTATGGGCTAAGTCCTTGTCACGCTCTCCACACAGACTTTGGGGGAAGCCGTTCATTCACAGTTACCTTTTGGGGACCGGAGATACAGCTCAGCGGCGCAGCGCCTTGCTTTGCAAGCGCAAGGTCCTGAGTTCGATTCCCATTACACACACAGAAAAAAGAATAACCACTAACATGGCAGAAGGAGAGTGTCAGAAAACAGATTAAGGAAAAATGCACAAATTCAAACCAGTAGAGAAAGAAAACAGAATAGGATTCATAGTTACCTCTCACTGTTCACTTGCCCCCCAAGGCTACGTCCTGGTTTCCATCCTGCCTGTGCCATCGCCTGGCCGAAAACTGTGGAGCGTAGACAATAACGAGTCCACTGCAGAAAGGAACTGGAGGGACAGACGGGCTGCAGAGGGGTCCTGCCTCTGGGAAAGTCCCTGTGTAAGAATATAGACCAGCAAAGCACAGCACCTCTGTAGTTACTATTTTTAGATCCCTCCCTGTACAGTGTTCCTAGAAAGAGCCAGAAGGTCCAACTGCCCAAATGTGCACCAAGACAAGAACGGTGGAAGGAAGCACGTTGCGTCCGCAGGGTGGGTTATTGTTATTCGTTATTATTCAACTTTCAAAGGGAAGGAGAGGCTGCCTCGCTCTACAGCCGGAGGGCCTTGCGGACAGTACGCTGAGTAACGCAGCCGGTCACGAGAGGACAGGCATCGTGCAGCCTCCTCCACCTCAGACCTCTGCCCCTCTCCGGGACGCGGGTGAGAACTGGCAGGGACTCCGAAGGGCTCTTAAAGACAAAGCTTGGGGCAGGAGCGTTTGCTAAGCCCTTTGTAACCCACAGCTTGCTCACGAGTCACAAAAGCGCCTACCTGGATGTGCAAGAGCGTTTGCACACCGTCCCCACAACACACGGGGCCCCTGTGACCTGCGCTTTCTGTTGCAAAGCAAATTGCAAGCGCTCTTGTCTCGGGCCGCTCCTTCCCTGCCTCAGCCTCCCCGGGGCGCCGTTACTCTTCCATCACTCCACGGTGCTTCTTACTTGCTCTTAGGTCACCATCGTGGAGAAGCTGTCTGTTTCTTATCTAGTGTGACGGCGGGAGGACAGTCGACCGTGCCCAAAGCTGAGCGCAACAGGCACGTCCTCGTCGGGACTGCACAGGTCCAAGCACAGCGGCCACACACGCAGAGGGCGGGCCGCACAGAGGGAGGAGCCCCCAGGGGAGAAGCCTTCCGGCTCGGGCAGCACCGCCTCTCCCCCGCAGCTCTGTCTATGGCGGGCAGCATCTCGAGGACCAGCGCTGTTATCTCTGAAAATGGGGCCGGGTCTTGTCTAAAGATGTGCTTAGGTGCACACCAACCGTGCACTCCCGGTAGTCACACACAATTTCTGAAAGAAACTACTTTTTAAAAGAAGATTCAGGGATAAGTCAAATGGACGTAAAGTCTGACTTTCTGAATTTTATTCACAGAGGGAGGAAAAGACAAGAGGAGCAATGACTAGGTGGCACATCAGGTGACCTCTTCCCCTGAAATTGGAAGGACAGCACCTCTGCCAGCCCCTAGGAGGTCCCTTTGCAGACCCCAGCCAGGGATGTATGTAAGGAGCCCAGCCAAAATCCAGCAATCTGCACCCAACAGGTCTTCCAGGAGGACCGCCTCCATTCGGGAGCAATAGTTCAAGGTGGGTGCTTCCCGGCTGGTCCTCTCCGAATTTCTAGTTAGATATAGAAACCTGGAAATGTAGGTAAGCCACTGATAATAATTTCTTTTTTTGTTTCTTTTTTCCCAGTACCGGGAATCGAACTCATGACTTTGCACTTGCCAGGCGGGCGCTTTTGCCACTGAGCTAAATCCCCAGCCCCCTGATAATAATTTCTATTTTGGAATATAGCCTGTGAGCTAGCCTATGAGTAGCCCCTCCCCCCCACGGTCTCTTATAGTGAGTCACTCTGCAGCCGGAACTGTCACTGGAACTTCCTGAAAGACTTCAGGGTGGTCCCAGGTGCCACTCACCTGTGGCTCGGGGCCTCCTTCCTCAGAAAGCTCAGATGAGCAGAGAGGCTCCCTGAACAGGGAGGATGACATACAGCCGCTGTGCTGATTCTCCTGACGGTAGACGATGCCATATCCAGTTTTGGGAAACCATGTCTGTCCCGGGTTCTGGGCCCGAACTATCTCCCTTCCACAAAGCCCATGGCATCCACGTGCACAACCCTTCCCACAATATTTCACAGGGAAGGAAGCAGGCCACACTGCAGCCTGTTCTAAGGCTGTTCTATGCCATGTCTACCCGTCCTCCTCCCACCCATCGGGCCAAGCAGACACCTGCATGACCTTGCCATGCCTGGAAGCACTGTGCTCCCCGCACACCTCGTCCAGAGGGCGACGTTTACTGTGAACGAAGCAGTAGCAAACAAAACGAAAATTTCTACCTTTGTGCATCCTCTGGAGGCTGAGGGAAAGTAAATCAGTGCTCCAAGCTCTTCTCTGACATTAATTTATTTGATCCTTACCTCTACCCCATGAGGTAATGTCTGTTACACCCCTGATGCTAGCATGCTGCATGAGCTGACGCTGGTCAGACCCACCCGAGGGGCTGCATGCTCAGAGCAGGACAGGGCAGGAGCCACGTACTAACCACCCCAGGGTTGTGCTAGCATGGCACTCACGCTGTCATCCAGGTGTGCTGTGAACCAATCTCCTTTTCATGAATAACCATGATATATCCACTTGAAAAATTAAATTCTATTTCTGTAGGGATTGCCTTCATCTGTAAGTGGCGGAGAACTAACCTCAGCAGATAAAATAAACCAGTGTTACATTTTTCACACGTGACAAGAGGCCTGGAGTTCCAGGGCTGCCACAGCACCTTCCAAATTGCATCAGAGACCCAGGCATTTTCCCCATCCCGCTCATTCTCTCTCTGGGCAGGGTGTTTTACACACACGTGTCTTGCCTCGCTCCTTTTGTTTTGTCATTAACATGTATTAACTGTTAGTATTTAGCGGGCCTTGGCTGACATTGTTACATGTACGCACAGTGGGGGCTGACCACATCCAGCTGCCCGCCTGCTCCAGTCTCTGTAATCACTGCTCTATGCTCAGGTGACACGTTAGCTCCCGTGGGTGACAGAGCATGAGCACCTGTCCTCCTCGGTCGGACTCATCTCACTTAACACAGCGTCCTCTGGCTGCACCCACTTGGCTGCAATTGGCAGGATTTTGTTCTTCTTGATGGTGTGTAATACTCTATCGTGCCTATGCACCGCAGTTTCTTTTTTAATCTAATTAAGTGTATTGGTACAGTTCAGGTAAACACAGGGATTGTGTTCATCACAGGGAATTTGTATCTGTCCACAACACACCTCGATGTGTCTTCATTTTCCCTCCCACTCCCCTCCCCTCTCTCCAACCCCTCTCCTCCTCCCTTTGTTTCCGTGTCTTCCTTCTTTTCTCATTTTGTCATTTCACTTCTTTCCTCCTCCTGCCTAGTTTCTCTTTCCTTTTGAACAATTTCTTCCCACTTCACAATATCTGTTGTACACTTTGATTCTTATTTATTTACACTTTCAGCTTCTCACACCAGTGAGAAAATGTGATATTTACAAATGTGTGTCTGATTTATTCCACTTAAGAGTAGGATCTCAAGGTCCATCCATTTAGCTATAAATCTCTCAAGTTTATCCTTCTTTATAGGTGAGTAGTACTCCATTAATAAAAATACCATGTCTTTTTTAATCCATTCATTGGTTGATGAACATTTGGGTTTCTTCCAAGATTTAGCTATTACAAACTGTGCCACTATAAACATGGGTGTACGTATATTGTTGTGGTATGATGCTCTTAATTCTTTTGGGAAAATACTAAGAAAGAAGTATAACTGGGTCAAATGGGACATGTAGTCTTAGTATTCTGAGGAATTGCCACATTGATTTCCACAGTGGCTTCACCACTCTACATTGCCACCAACAGTGGAGAAGGGTTCCTTTTTCCCCACAGCCCCTCCAGCATTTGTTATTGGCTGATTTCTTGATGATAGCCATTCTTTCTGGGCTGAGTTGGAATCTCAGTGTTACTTTAATTTGCATATCTCGAGTAATCAATGATACTGAAATTTTTTTCATGTATTTATTTGCCATTTGTATTTCTTCATCTGAGAAGTGTGTATTCATCTCAGATGCCCATTTTTGGATTGGGTATTCTTAAATTTTTTTAGGTGGCTACAGGGAATTGAACTCACAATCTCGTGCTTGCCAGGCAGACACTGTGCCACTGAGCTATATCCCCAGCTCCTAAGTTTTTAAATTTATATGATCTTAATTTTTTTCAGTTCTTTATATGTTCCAGATATTAGTCCTTTGTGTGAAGAACAGCTGGCTAAAATTATTTCCCACTCTGTGGATTGTCTTTTCACACTGTTGGTGATTTTTTTTACTGTGTAAAATCTTTTTAATAAAATAAGATCCCAGTTGTTGATTCTTAGGAGTCAAACACCTTCACTAGAAGAAAGATAGCCTCTTTAATAAATGGTACTGGAGAAATTGGCTTTCCACATGCCAAAGACTAAAACTAGACCCCTGTCTATCACTATGCACTAAACTAAAATCAAAATGGATCAAAGAACTAAATATTAAAACAGAAACACTAAATCTGCTAGAAGAGAAAATCAATATAACTCTTGAAGGCACAGGTGTAGGCAGAGACTTTATGCACCTCAATTTCTGTACCCACCCATTGGTGGACACTCGGGCTGGTTCCATATCTTAGCTGTTGTGAATAATGTCACAATGAATACGGTGTGCTTATTCTTCTTCACTTCACTTTCCCACTCCAGGCAGGAGAAAAGGAAAAGAAAAAGCCTGCTAACAACTGAATATGCCCCCTTGAAAATTTTCCCCACATGGGTTACATGTTTACATCATATCAGGAGGAATTGGGCACAGTGTCACACAAAATAAAATTGCAATTGTGTCAGGCAGAAGACAGAAACTGTGGCTATAGTGAGTTCCCATAACTGTTACTCAGAGTCATGCTGGATAGTCTTAGCCCTTTGCAATTTTTAATGAAATTGACTCAATTCCCATGTAAGAAAAATGATAGGACTCCTGCAGCATTTGTGCTGACAGTATGGATCCTCGGAGAACTGATAGTGCTTCCACAGTAAATCTTATAGTCAGGAAGAATGGTTTGTTGCTATCCTTAGAAATTTAATATCTCTCTACAGTTTCGTAGTTTCCTTCAGAGATATCTTATGCATATTTTATTACATTTGTTCCCAGCTACATTAGATTTCTAGTATTTTGTGAATGGGACTGAATGTACTTTATATGTGTTTGCCAGCATGTGGAAGTATAACTGACTTGCAGTGATATTCAATCCAGTGACATAGCTAAGTCAATTTAATAGTTCTAATATTAGACTTCAAATCTTTTGGACTTCAGAAGCCACACTTTTTAAATAAAAATGACAGCTCTATTTCTTCCTATTCTTTATTTTTCCTATCCTCCTGCTGCACTTTCCTTTCTCAGGATGTTCTTCTCCGACAATGAGGCCTAAGCCACATGAACTTTTTAAAATGACCTTTGTGTCTACTGTACAGGAGTTTGAGGGTAACTGGAATTATTCGTCTCTTAAATACTTGTGTCACTGAAGAAGTCATCTAATTTGGGAAGAGGATTTTGGTTTTGGTTATTCTTATTGTTTGATGAAAATTATACATATTTTAATTTTGGTGATATTGTAAATTTTGTTAATATTTTAAATACCAAATTCCTTGGATAATAACCTAGTTTCACTTATTCATTTTAAGAGATTGATGTGGTTGGTATATTGTGTCAATTTGAGGAGCCTAAAAGCTTAACTAATGCAGCAGTTCTACATCCTGGAGTAAAAAGGACATGCCACCCTGCCTTGGAGCCACCTGATTATTGACTGAAACCTCCACAAACTGTGGGCTAAATATACCTGTCCTTCCTTAGTTTTGGGCATTAGGTATTTTGTCTCAGTGAAAAAAAAGTAACCAAGTCAGAATTTGGTACCAGGAGTGGAGTCATTGCTGTGACTATACCTGACCATGTGGTTCAAGAACCTTTGAAAATGGCTTGTGAAAAATGTTTAAAAAGGTTCAAAATTTTCAGCTAAAAAAGTGCTAGAATGTCTTCAGTTGTTCTCTATGGGAGACTCTAGTCAGAGCTGAAAAGACCAAAGGACTGATAGAAATCCTGCCAGTAAAGACCAAGCTTGGGAGGTTTCTGCTGGCAAGGACTGCATTGGGTGCTAGACTCCAGATGATGTGCATTATGGCTTGATGAAAAGTTTGTCTGCATTTTGCTGGTGTCCAGAGACTTTGCCTGAGACTAAGATTAAGGGTGGTGAGCTGGTTAACCTGACAAAAAAATTTCAAGACAGTTAAATTTTGAGGCTATGACATGGCTATTGTTGGGGGCTTTAGCCAGATTTATGTTAAAAATCAGAAACAAAGAACCCAGCAGGATGATTTAAAATGTGAGTTTAGCCAAAGAAAAAGCTCCAGTAAATATGTGGAGTACAAACATAAAACAAAAGAGATCTTGATTCCATAAAAAAAACCAAAAATATCCATAAAGTGGCCTGAGGGCATTTTTAAAAACCAATAAATCTCCACCCTTTACAGCCTCAAAATTGCAAAGATGGAAGACTTTACTTTCAAAAAAAACAAGCCTCAGAGTGCCATGTTCCAAAATGACCGCAGTGGCCACACCAGGTTCCAAAATGGCAGCCACATAAAAAATTTGTTCCTCAAAATCAGGTTCAGAGTGCTCAGCAATTCAGGTACTTCACCGCTACAGCCAAAAAAACAACAAAAACCCCCGGCTACTGCTCCACCTGGCAGCAAACTCTGACATTATCCACTTAGTGGTAGTTTTAGACACATGCAAAATACAAGAGGTCTAAGGTTAAAAAGGCTTCCACCTCGATTTCTAAAGGTCTGGGAGGCCAAACAGAGTGCCCCTGAGAGGAAAGTGTGTAAACTGTGAGCCAAAAGCCTCAAGTACAGTGGAGACCTGCAAATTTAGAAAAAGCCAAATACATAGATTATCTGAAACAAAGCTGCAAGGAGGAAACAAAACAGGCCTTTATAAAAGCGACAAGAGCTGTAACCACCAAAAGTGCCACAGGGTGGAATCATGCAAGCCCTTTGGAGTTCACAATGTGCCATAGATTGCTTCAGATGCTGGACGTGGAACTACAGGACTTACTGTTTGCCCTGCTGGGTTTCTGGACTTGCTTTGGTCCCGTTCCTTTATATTCCCCTGTGTATAACTTTTAAAATAAAAATGCTTATTTTGTGCCATTAAATGTTAAAATTGTTCAACTTTTCATTTTTACATTTCTACAACTAGAAGTTTGCCTTACATCTCAAAAAACACTTGGGACTTGGACTTTTCAACAATATCCTAATGAACTGTTACAACTTTGACAACTCTTTCAGATAAACTAAATGGATTTTTGGTTTGGTTTTTCTCTGATACCGAGAATCAAACTCACGACCTTGCACTTGCCAGGCAGGCACTGTGCCACTGAGCTAAATCCCCAGCCCCTAAACTAAATGGTTTTTACATAAGAAATGCACATAAGTCTTTGGGGGCCCAAGGACAACGTGTTATGGTTCTAATATAATATATCAATAGTTTTAATACTGGTTCTTAAGTATTGTTAAACCTGTGTTATAATGTTCAAGTTGTAAAATAATAAAAATAATGTTTTTATGTGAAAGAACTGGTTTAAAAAATGTCTCTGGTTGCCAAGTTGATGAAGGGTAGATTGTTATGGTTGGTACATTGTGTCAACTGAGGAGTCTAAAAGCTTAACTAAGTAACTCAGCCATTCTACATCCTGGGGCAAAAAGGACGTGCCACCCTATCTTGGAGCCAGCTGATTATAGACTAAGCTGTGAGCTAAATAAACCTTTCCTTCTTTAATTTGGGGCATTGTGTATTTCGTCTCAGCAAAAAAAAAGTAACCAAGACAGAGACACCTGTGGGTGACTTGGTATTTTCTATGTGAACAAATATCACATCTGTGAATAGAGACAGTTATATTTCTTCCCTTCCGATATGTGTCCCTTTGATCACTTTTGCTCACCTCATTAAACGTGTTGGTGCATCAGGAGGTGGTGCAAGTGTGATGCAAAAGGACAGAGTTACCTTGTTCTAGACATCAGAGAGGAAACCTTGAGTCCCTCACCATTTTTTATTACATTAGCTAATTGTTGTTGTTTCTTAAAACGTTCTGCCTTGTAGTAGCAAACACTATTTTGTGATTCCACTTCAGATGTCTTTTAGTTACTTTTGTCATTGCTGAGGTGAAATACCTGACACTCACAAGTTAAAGGAGGCAAAGTTCATTTTAGCTCACAGTCTGTAGAAGTTTCAGTCAGCTGGCTCCAAGGCAGAGAGGCATGGCAGAAGGACATTGCAAAGGAAAAGCAGTCCA
>NW_004955533.1:1900031-1937767 GCF_000276665.1 Chinchilla lanigera | reverse complement strand
AATCCAACCACCTTTGGAGCTCCCCACCTAAAACCACCTGAGGCCTCAGGGGGACAACTGGACACAAGCCATAACCATGTTATACTGAACTTTTATTTTAAAAATACTATTTTAGTGTTTGCCCTAAGTGTCTCGAACTACTTCTCATGTAATCTAAGGCACTTTACAGCCGTGTAATAGAAACTCCACTCTCTTGGCCTTTTTGTCATGCACTCGATTTTAACATATGCTACAAATGCAAAATACATTGCTACAGCTTGTGCTCCACATAGTTAATTGTCTCTGAAGTCATTTAAAAGTAGGAAGAAAGTCAATTATTTAATTATTCCATTCCCAGTAATTTAATGGTGTAGATCTACTTTTTATTCTGATACCATATTCTTTCTGCCTGAAAATATTCATGAGTAGGTCTGTGAGCTGTAAATTCATCCCCCTCTCCCTGTCTCTCTCTCTCCTTCTCTTTCTCCTTTCCTCCCTCCTTCCCCCGCTCTCACTCGCCTCTCTCTGATGGAGCTCTACCACTGAGTAGTGGTAGAACACACAGACCTTCGGCCTCTGAGCTGTGGTCCAGCCCTTGCGGCCCTTTCACATTTAATTTTGAGACAAATCTCCCTCCTTTGCTGATACTGGCCTCAAGTCTGCTGCCCCCAGCTAACTCACCCTGCCCAGTGGCCGAGTTGACAGCCGCGTGCCGTAGAGCCCAGCTGCCTCTCTCAGTTTTTGTTGTGTGACAGAGTCTTTATTTCTCCTTTGTCTGGGGAATATTTTGTAGCACATAGAATTCTAGGTTGGCAGCTTTTGCTTTGAGCACTGTAAAGTTGTCATTCTGTTTTCTTCTGGTTTTTAGGATTTTTAGTAAGTATCTCTTAAATTATTTCCCCTGTTCCTCTGAGGTGATGTATACGATTCATTCTCTAGATCTAAAGTTTTATCTTTTCATTATTGCCATATAAATAACAATGTCTCATCCCCCCTGACAGGTATAGCCCAGTCCATTTGTCCATCCGTCCACTGATAGACATTTGGGCAGTTTCCAGTTTTCAACCATTACAAATAAAGCTGCTATGAATATTCATGGGCAGACTTTGTGTGAACATAAATTTTCAATTTTCTACCGTCGAGTAGGGCTGCTTGACTGTAAGTTTATGTTTAAATTTATAAGAAACTGACAAACCCTTTTCCAGAGTGCTTGTGGCAGTTTCCATTCCACCTTCCACTTGTGAAGTTCCGCACATTACACTCCAGTAGGTCCTGTCCGTTTCAGGCTTTTGTGTGGTAGTTTCTCATTATGGTTTTAATTCCCATTTTCTTAATGACTAATCCTATTTAACAGCTGTTTATATGCTCATTTGCCATAATTGTATCCTCTTTGGTGAAATGCTTTTTCAAATTCTTTGCCCCATTTTTAAAAATTGGATTATGTGTTTTTATATGGTTGAGAATCAAGAGTTCTTTATATGTTTTGGATGCAAATGCCTTGTAAAATATACAACATGTGAATACTTTCTCCCAGTGCACGGCTCATATTCCTGCTGTGAACATGCTTTATAAAGAGCCTAAGACTCTAGTTCAGTTACAGTCCACTGTATCAATTTTTTCTTTTATGGATCATGCTTTTGGTGATATGTCTAAGAAATTTTTGCCTATGTGACTTTCTATTATTTTATTCCTTAGAAGTCTTATGATTTGGGATTCTACATTTTCATCTTCGATCCATTTTTAGTTAATTTTCTTTATGGTGCAAAGTGAGAAGTGCATGCTCTTCACCTCCTTCTATATTAGGGTCTCTAATTGTTCCAATACCATATGCTGATTCCATAGATGTGGGTTTCTATTGTTCTGTTGAAATGTCTGAAGTTAATCTTATTGTGGCTTCTTTCATGGTAAATTGATTTTGATATTTTTACTTGGGCTGTGGGCTGTTTAAACTTTGTTCAACTTTAGGTAGTTTATGGATTTCCTGGTATGGATTCTTTGTACTTTTACTGATTTGCTTCCATTGAAATTCTTGAGTCTCTGACCTGATGCCATTCATGAGTCTGTAAAGCCTTCACCTAGTATCTCTTCAACTATTGTTTGTACTCTAGTTTTTTGCTATTGTGTGCTGGGACTTCAACTTTGCTGCTGTACATACTGAACACGTTTTAGATTTTTGCTCTGTCTTTTCTATTCTTCATATGCCCTTTCCCCCACTTTGCATAGCTTAAAATGATCTTTGCATTTCAGTATAACTACTTTTTCTTGACCCATCTTCCATTTCTCTATTTACTTCTTTTTGTGGAGGGTTTGGGTACCAGGAATCAGACTCAGAACCTGCGCTTGCCAGGCAGGCGCTTGTGCTTCTGAGCTGTATCCCGGGCCCTCTACTTACTTCTAATGTTTCTAATCTGTGTAAACTCAGCTTTCTTCACATCTAGAAATGCCATTTCATTCTTGTTGGTAGTACAGTTCCTTGGTGAAATTTCCCATTTTGTTGTCTACTTTTTTGGTATTTACTGCAGTTTGAATGCATCTTCCAGATTCATTTGTTGGAAACCGACCCCCTGCCCCCATGCAAAGTATTGAAGGATGGGCCTAGAAGAAGTGGTCAGGCCACAGAGGCACCATTCTATGCAAGGGTTAAGGCCACTATCTTGGGTGTGGGTCAGTTTTAAAAGGGAGTGGGGATGGAGTAGTTGTTCCTTCTCTGAATTCCTCTCTCTCTCTCTCCCTCTCTCTCTCTCTCCCTCTCTCCTTTTGTCCTTTCCTCTCACATTCTCACCACACAGTGCCTTCTTCCACCATATTGCAATGCAGCATAAAACCTCTCACCACCCGTCTTGGACTCCACATCCTCCAGAACTGTAAGCCAAGTAAAGACTATTGTTTATAATTTACCCCGTCGGTAACATTCTCTTACAATAGCAGAAAATGGACTGACAGTATTAATAATTAAAATTACATTAAATTACATTAAGGATCCTGTCTGAGATCTCTGAAATCTATCTCAGAGAACCTGGGGGGCCTGGTTCTATTGTCTGTTTGGTCATTTTGTCCTACTTATTGTCACACCTGCTAAGTGCCAGACTAAATGATCAAAGGTCTGAATGGTGAACTATAGAGGTTCTGGTTGATGTTATCTTTCCTTGATTCAATCTATCCTCCATAAGTGACTAGTGTAGATCAATTCTCATCTACATAGGTATGACCTGATAGCCCAGGTCATGCTTCAAGCTTCTAATTCTTGGCCTACATTTCTTTTATTCCCAATTCTCAAGGGAAGCATTTCAAAAGAGATGCAGAGAAGTTATCAAGGACCTTTCTGTGCAAAGAGCACCAAATTCTACCTTTTCTCTCCACTGAGAATTAGCAAGTGATTTTAAGAAAACTGTAGAGCAAAATGCACTCTCTAGAGTGACTTTCTTTACGGGACTGAGCCACTCAGGTGCTGGCTGCCTTGGTCAACCCGAACTCTGAGGCTCTGTCTCCACTGCTGAACACAACTGCCAAGAGGTTTGGAGGATGCCTGCTGTCCAGAAGTTCTTCACTTCTCTCCTTCCGGACTCTCTGTGTGCGTGTTTCAAGAGCAGAAGGAATATAAACAATGCATGTTGTTGCAATAAGCTCATCTTCTCCCTAGAGTTCTAGAACTTCACCTCTGGCTTCCTTAGTGTCGCTCCGGTTTATGCAAATTAATTTTGCTTTCTTTTTATGCATGGTGGGATTGTTTGCTAGCACTTTTGAAGATGTTTTGCACTTACATTCATAATAGATACTAATACTTTCTGATAATGTTGCCAGGTTACTTTGCTTCATTTGTCAGGCCTGCCTTGCAAGACCAGAAACCAAGAGTGACTTGATACTAATTTTTTAGTAGTAAGTTATAACTCAGGACCTTTTTCAACAGGAGACCTAGTGCCAGGGCAGAGCTGGGTTTGAAATGGCAGGATCAAAGATTCCCAGCTTCCCAGAGAGGAAGTCAAGGGTCAGCCCAGAATCAATGCTAAAATCATGTTTCATTCCAAGATAGAATCTGTTTTGGAGGAATTGATGGGTGATTTTGTTTGTTTGTTTCTTTTATCAAAAACATTATGTTGTCATGTAGTTGAATTAATTCAACAGCTATTTATAGAGTGCCCCTTCAAGTCCACTGTGCTTTAAATGAACCATTAAAAATCCACTTTGGATATTGCCACTGCTCCATTTTCATCAGTTATCTTTGACTAAAGGAACACTTTATTTTCTTACTTTGGCATTTAAGGTTTTCCATAGCCTGATGCCAATCTGATTTCAAAAATTCTAATTTCTGTGTAATCCCTTTTTACATGCTCTAAATTCCAATCAAACAAAACATCAACAATTTTTTATGACTTTTATGTCCCAACATGAATGTCTCCACTTACATGGTTTCCCTTGCCCGGGAAGAATTTCATCACTTGTTTAACTCCTGCCCATATTCATCAGTCTACCAATATGGAACATGGTGGGATTTTCCCCACATAAATACTGTCCTCAGCCAAATTTTGAAAATAATTCCTCAGTATCTGTCCTTGGTCAATGCACACTTTCTACTTCACATTGTCACTGACTAGCCATCTTCTGTTGAGGGCATCTCCAAAATTTGTAGGATAAACTGCTCCAGTACTCTGGACAGCTCAAACATTTTCAAGTTCATCACCAGATCACTGCTGCTACCAACCAAATATTTTGGAAATGCATAAAAGAAAGTAGCTGGTATGGTTTTCCAAGGCAGAGCTATGTGCTGAGCAGAGAGTTCCAAGGCCCAAGATAAGATTGTCTAAAACAACTTCACATTTGGAACACGACTTCCTCCTTCCTAGGCCAGAGATAGACCAAGCACATGGCTCCTTCACACAAGCCATAACTGTTGCTGTGAAACCACTTCCTGTACTTTCTTTCCTCCCCGCACTAACTGGAATGAAGTCTTGAGCCCCACAGGGCCTGGGCTTCTGTAGGTGGGGAATTCTCTGAGGTGAAGAAATGAATCCCAAGGGACTCATCAGGTGTCATCTGGAGCATTCCAAGATGAAAAGCCTGCACTGATCCATGTTTGTCTATTCAAAAATCACTTGGCCCAGTACTGTGTTGGATGAACTTTCAAAATGGACCTCCTATCCATTCACAGTGCAAGGAGATGTGTAAGATACGAATCCCTGCTAAGGTATGCTGGGAAGCCAAGACGAGCAAAATATGCAAAACACAGTGCTAGCTGCTTACTGTGTCTGTAGTAACTCCCAAGTTGGGTTTCTTTTCTCCCAAAACTTTCTGTGTTCTCCACTGGCTTGGGAGCATCACCCACTGCTGAGCCGTTTTCAGAGCTTCCCAGCACATGAGCTGTGGTCGAGGTGATGATGTTGAGCTATCCCTGTGTTGGCACAAGCAGGAAGCATCTTATTCTTTGGTTCATTTTCACAGCCAGGAAATCCTGAGGTTCAAAGCACTGTGTGGCTCATTCTCATTCCTTCCCCAGTCCTCCTTTCCTTTCATTAAAGTTCTGAGAGCAAGAGCGAGAGAAATGAAAAGAATCTCACCCAAGGAGACCATGTCTGAGAATCATAATAAAAGCTCATTTTGTGCCTCAGCCTTCACGTTATTTGTAGAAATATCTTTTGATTCCTGGCACAATCTTCTTATTTTCCATTAATTTCTCATGGGAAGACCAGACTGGCAGTTCAGGGTTACAGATAAAATTGAGAATTCCTGCAGTAAATTTCTCACTTACAAAACCAATTTTTCTAGTGTCTGAAAATGACTGAATTTGACGCATTCCGAGTGCAGCCGGGGACTTGTGCTGAGGGCCACGCCGGCCTCGGGCAGGTCGGTGGAAGGGCCTAGCAGTGTCGCTGTGCACAGATGGGAATCGGAAAAGGAACCCGGACTCGGTCCCCGGGAGTGTTCGCAGAAAGAGTATCTCGGACTCTTGCTCAGCCCTCCAGGTTCAGTTTCCTTGTGAGAACGTGGAGACAGCACGCAGAGATTTTAGCGGTGGAATGGGTTTACGCATGGGGAAGCTCAGCCTCTCGTGCCACAGAAAATTACTGACATTGCCCACATCTCCTTTGTCTTTATCAAGCCTGGGCGCCGTCCCTTTGTCTCCAAGGTGCTTCCTCGGTACGCTGAGAAAGAGATGCGCGGTAGTGAACGGTGGTGGGAGAGGAGGCTTCCACACGGCCTCTCAGGGCACCGACAGTGTCTCGGTCCGGCCCCCGCCCGCTCTGTGTGTGCCTGGGTGCCGGGATGCTGGGGAGAAGCTCGCGGTGCCCTCTGATGCGCACGGAGAGAAGCGCGGACGAATGCCTCAGACAGCACAGCGCTCTGAGATGAGGACTGTGTGTCTGTGTGATCTGCTGTGGTAGCACCAGGATGCTACTTCCCGGATCTACATGACTAAGCCTTAGATCCCTATTTGCTGAGCGTGCATCCCCTGGCGCTTGTACCAGGTAGATACTCTGCCATGCACGACTGCCTAGCAGAGGCAGTGCTGACCCTGGGACCCACCTCTGTGACGGGGCATGCGGAGGGTGCCCAGGTCCTGAGCCACTTGGGTTGAGAGGGAAGAGAAAGGTGAGTGTGAGGCGGTTCAAAGGGAAGACCGTGCGAGAGCCCCACCGCCCAGCTCTGCTGAAGCTCTTTGCTTCCGGGACTGGTCACTTTGTGCTGCCTTAGTGCGGGCTTACACCACCAACTCAGCACTTGTGCATCACCAGTGCTGCTTCTACTTTTCATTTGCGTGGTGGGACCGAACCTGGGGCTCACCCTGAAATGCAGCCCCAGCCCCTCTTCATCTCTGTTTTGAGGTGTTGTCTGGCTAGGCTGTGCCAGTGGGACTCAAACTTCCGATCCTTTTATCTCAGCCTCCCAGGCACCTGTGGTTACAGGCTTGTGCCCCGACAGGCGCCTCTTCCCAGGCATTTCTCCAACCGTGCTTTGAGGGAGCTCCTTTTCCACTCTTCGGAGAGAACACAAGCAGATGTCAGAAATGTCAAGACATTGTCCCATTAAGAAGCCAGGGTATTTTCCACAGCTCTAACGCATTGCAATTGGCATCCCATAACCAGCACAGAGCGCAGGCGTGCACTAGTGTTTCCACGCGTGCAAGCTACACCAACAGGACGGTCTGCACAGAGCGAGCCCCAGGCTCTCAGAAGTACCCCCCTGCCTGCCCCCAGCACTTACTAATGTAACTGCTGATCTGATCTTCTCACTTTAAGTTGTTCTTTCACTAAGAAAAAAATTTTTGTTGTTCTGTCAATAGTTCCTTCTCTTTTAGTATGAACACTCCACAGTTGGTCCATCCACTCACTTGGTGGCATTCAGGTGGTTTCCAATTTTAAACTGCTACAAATTCACCTGCCGTGAGCATTTGTGCTCAAGCCTTTGCCTACACATAAGATTTTTGTTCTCCGCGTAAATGAATACCTAGCAGATATCATAGGGATACATCCATACCCACGTTTATAACAACATAGCTCATAATAGGTGGATGAATAGACAGGAAAATGTGGGGTACAGTGGAATACTACTCAGCCATAAAGAAGAGTAAATTTGAGTGATCTCTAGGAAAATGGACCATAATGCTATGTGAAATAAATTGGACACAGAAAGTAAACTCAGAGTAATTTAGAGAGCAAAGTCGTTGGTAGGTGGTAGGAAACAGGCAGATGGATTTTGTGGAGATGGGAAGACCTGGAGATGGGGGAGACAGAAGGGGGAAGGTGGGAAGTAGAAAGGGTGGTGAGAAGGGTCAAGATGCAGATATCTCGTTACAGTGAATGCATTCACTCCGTATTGCAGACACACACTGAAACAACATTAAAAGCCAGTAGACACCTAGGAGTGAAGGGGACCCTGTGACAGGTGAATGTTTACATTTTGAAGCAGCTGCCAGACTCTAAATAACTGTTTCACACTTATGCCCACAGACATGTGAGAGTTTCATTTCCTGCAAAGCCTCGGCACGCTTGGTATTATCAGTACAGTCAGCATCACCCGCTCTGATGGCTCACGTGGGTCCTTCGCCAGTATTTTCTTCCAAGCCATAACCTAGCCCTTTATTTCCTTAACTCTCATTTGAAGAACAAATACTTTTTTTACTTGTTATGAGTCTCATTTATCAATACTACTTCTATGAATTGTACTTTTCATATGGTCTCTGGTAACTTTCCCTAACCCAAGGGAAGGTAATTATTTCCTGTGCTTTCTTCAAAAGTAATTATGCCTTTTACACTTCACAGTTACTTGTGCTCCTGTTTTGACTAATTTTTATATATGTAATTGTGAGGAATAAGTCTATTTGTTTTCTGGGTTTTTGTCTTCCTCTGTTTTTGGATATAGATGTCTGATTGTTTCAACATTTGCTGAAGAAACTATTCCTTCTCTTTTCATTTGCCTTGCAATATTTATTTAAAAAGTATCAGCTGGCCACATTTGCGTGGATAGCTCTCCGGACTCTGCTCCGCTCCACTGATGGGGCCGGATCTGAGTCAGCGTTATGTCTCTCCATTTACTTAGTCCTCTCAGTTTTTTCGTTTGCATTCTCTGTCTTTCCACATTGAACTCTTAAATATGACTTTTAAAAACTTTCAGTTTCTAATCACTTTGGCAAATTCATTTTTTTGTCAAAGAACCTTTTTGTCAGTTCTCTGCTGTTTGCTCCGCACACAGTTGTGCCACCAGCTGGTTGTACTTTCTTTTCCCTCACTGTGTTTCACAAGTGAGAATCTCCAGGACAGCGTCAAGGAGAAGTAGGGGGTGGACAAATGCGCCTAGATCCTGGTCCCAGGCAGACACACTGCTGCCTGCACCATGAGGAACATCAGCCTAAGGCTCGTTTGCAGGTGGTGTACTCCTTTCGCTTTGTTTTACATTTCTATTTGTTTTGCAGATGCGTTTTATCAGTTTGCTGACAACTTTTACCATGCGTGGATGTGAAAATTTTCAAATACCTGTTATTCATCAATTAGCAGAATGGTGCCATCTTTCTTCTTTGATCTGTTAGTGTGATGGATTGCCCTGACTCAAATTCTGAATCAGTTTTTTCTCTGAAATTCACAATCCTGTGTCATGGTGAATTAAATTTTGATATATTGTTGGACATGATATGTGTTTTGTCATGCATCTTGGTGCTTAATACAAAGAACAACAGGCTGTAGTTTTATTTTCTATTTCATTATTATTTTGGTTTTTCTGTGGCGTTGGAGTTCAAACCTAGAGCCTTGCAGTACTGGTGTCTTCCCACTGAGCTGGACCCCCAGCCCTTAGAGACTGCTTTATAGCTTTTTCTTACTTTGATATCAAACATAAAGTGAACTGCAAAGTGTTCCATTTTTCATTAAGTATTTGGTAGAGGTTATCAATGATGCTGCATAGACCTGAGATTTCTCTTTTTAGAAGGTCTCAGTTAATTAAGCACATATTGTATAACCTAGACAGATTATTGACTTTTTAAATGAGTTAGTTTTGGTAGCTTGTGACTTTATAAAAATTGGTGATTTCCACCAAAATTATCAAATTTACACATATGGCATTGTTTTGGTGTTTTATTATCCTTAGTTTCTTATTTATTAGTACTTATATAATAGTACTTATTTATTAACACTAGTTTATCCTTTATTGTCAGTGAGGCGTACGGTAACAACCCTGCTAATTTGTGACTTTTCTCATTCTCTCTTTTTTTTAGGTGTACTGGTTTTATGTAGTTTTTAAAAGAGCCTGGTTATAATGATTTTTACATTGATTTCTGCCTATCATTATTATTCTGTTTGTCTTGCATTTATTTTTCTTTTACTAATGTAAGATGAAGACACTGTTGATTTGAAGCCTTTCTTCTTCACTAATGAGCATTTTAAAGCTATAAATTTCCCTCTAACCATTGCACTAACTGCACTCCACAAACACTGAATGCTGTCTCTTTCATTTTATCCAAAATATTATCTGGTTTGAAGCTTTTCTTTTGACTCATGAATTATTTAATGTTATTTAACTTTAGACTATTACGGCCATCTCCCAGATTTCTTTCTGTTATTTATAACTGTTTAATTCAATTGTGGCCTGCAAGCGTGGTTTATATATTTCATTGCTTTAAACTTGAGCTTTTTTGTGAACGAGGATTTGTAACATCTTGAAGAGAGTTCCGTGAGATTTTGAAAGGAGTATGTATTCTCTGTTTTGAGGTGGATTGTCTACAAATGTTAATGATACCTGATTGATTGACGGTAACATTCAGTTTTCCTGTGAGCCTACTGCTTCGCAAGCTCCTCTTGCAAGTGAGGATGCTGAAGTCTTGTATCACTTAGTGAGGATGCTGAAGTCTTGTATTACTTAGTGAGGATGCTGAAGACTTGTATTATAATTGTAGGCTTATCTATTATCTTTCAGTTCTTGCTTCATTTTTTCCTGTCTTGCTTAGAACTGTTATATTTTCCACGTGAATGGACCAATTTACTGTTATATAATGAGCACCTCTAGCCCTGGTAATTTTCTTTGCTCTGAAATTTACCTTATCTGACATTATCCTAGAGATTAGTACTGGGCTAAAAAGATCACTTACTCTGCACTTTATTCTGCAGGTAGAATGTGCTTTGGATCTGTATCCACCTTAGTGGCTCATACATATATCAACACTGCAAGACCGTGAGGACTTGTCTGAAACAACTACGCAGCTTTGAAATTCTCTTTAGAGGATCCGGTGACCTGCAGCAAAGTCAATGGGCACCCACTCAGTTTAACAAAGTCGTCTCCTGGACACTTTGCTGTCCTGTAGACATAATTTAATGTGAAATGGTATGTGTAAATGCCCCAGGAAGCCAAGAAAATAAATCAATCTATTTCTCAATCTCTTCTGTTTTCCTTTATAGACCTTTGTCTACAAATACCTACCTGTAATTACTGCTGGACGTGTGTTCTGTTCAAATGTGCCGCCAAGCGTGGCTCCCTCTGAGCCTCCTGCTGTCGTCAGACATTGTTCTCACAGACGGCACCCTAGAGGTGGGGATGCGGGCCCAGCAGAGAAGGGGCTCGGGGCGTCCCCTGCACAACCTCTGCGCTGAGCTCTGTGTGACACTGCGTGTGAGGCCTGGGTCTCTGCCCTGGGCCCCCAGCCTGCACCTTTGCTCTGTTCTGCTGTGCAGGGCACGGAGGCACTGGAGCTCTCTTGGCGTGAACGGTGTGTGCTATTGTGCTGCTCTGTGGAGGGAAATGACCATCTCCCCTTCGACAAAAATAACACCATACACAGTGGTTTCTCTAAGCACATTATATAATGATCTCCACTCTGATCTCCATTGTATCCCATGGTGTGTTCTGGAACGTGGCTTTATTTTAACCCTATTTTGGGGACAAGGAAATTGAGGCACAGGTAGATTGAGCAACCTCCCCTGGGAACTCATCACCCCCAAAATAACACAGAGGACACCCCTCCCATGCAGGCAGCACGCTGGTCGGTCTTCGTTCCCTTCGCTGCAGTCTCCCAAGGTGGATGAGCGTTGCTGAGAAGCCCAGGTGTGGACACAGATTTGTCTGGGAAACTACTTTGTGACAATCCACTCAGGCTTTGTTACCAAGTGGCTTGTTTCTGGCCCTCTTTCCTCTTGGATTAATCTCATTTAAGAAAGCCCCTGCTGTCCTGCTCTGCCCTGCAGATGGGCTCCTCTCAGCTGCTCCTGGTAACTTGGTTGGTGTAATGAGATCCTGGTCTTCATGGCGTGCTGGTGAGCCTGTTTCTCACAGCGCCACACCTTCCACAGTGCCACCAACCCTCAATGAGGAGGTGGCTCAGCTGCCCCCTTCCTCCCACGGCTGGCTCACCAGCTATCTGCTGACAGTTCCACACGTGTCCTCCAGGTCTTTGCTCAGCTGTCCCCTTTCTGTGAGTCCCAAACCATGCTGCTTAAAATTGAACTGGAGGCTGTTATGTTAAGTGAAATAAACCAGGCACACAGCAAATCCCTGCTCCATGACCTCGCTCATATGTGGAAACTTCAGAAGTGGGTCTCATAAGAGTGGAGTACCAGAATGCGAACTGGGGCTGGGGGAGGGAGCGGGAGGAGGTATGATAGAAGTTGGTCAATGGTACGACGACACTGGGAGTCAGGAGGAAAATGTTCTGGGTTCCGCTGCACAGTGACGTGATCATAGTCCATGTATGTTTCCAAACAGCTAGGGGAGAGGGTTTCAAATGTTAGGACAAAGAAAGAATACATGTTGGAAGTGACGAGCATGGTAATTACCCTGGTTTAATCATAAGACAATGCATAACTCATAACCTCCAGGTGACTCTCATGTACAGATTCACATCCCATTTGGTTTGAGCAATCTCCTTGTGATCCTTGGCCCACAGGAAGTTCCCTCACCTATGCTATCCCTGCAGCTCAGTCTATGCTTTATGTCCTTATGCAAGCACATCCACACTTAGGACTCTTTCCATTGACACCAGGGTGATTCCTGCTGTTTTGCTGATGTATTTAGTCTGGTCCTGAGAAAAGACAGCTGGGGGTTCCCTTCACAACCACATTAGGGCAGACTTAGAGGAGTCTGCCTTGCTTCTAACACTGTGTTCCAGGGACCTGGAGCTCACGCCTGAGCATCCCAGTGCTCTCCTAACAGGGGCCCTTCGCCTCCTTCACCTGGCCTTTGCATACTGCTCCCTCTCTTATCTGCCTCACCAAAGGCTGGGCCTTACTTAGGCCCCTTTTGGACCCTCGAAATCAAAGAGGAGCTGAGACGTGATCTGCTTCAGCACCACTGTGTGTGTTCCAGTCCCTGTATTGTCAGAGACATGGGCCGCTAATGTCTTCTGCAACTGACGGTGCAAAGCCACTCTTCTCTGGAGTTCCAAAGTTCCCTTCCCCCATATCATTCAGGCTTCTTCAGAGAGAGCCAGAAAGAGACAGGTGGAGAGAGCAGGAGGGAGAGGGAGGAAAAAGAAGAGGAAAGGAAAAGGAGACGAGGAAGGAGTAATGGAAGGAGGGAGGGAGGGAAGGAGGAAGGAAGGAAATAGGAAAGGAATGAGGGAGGGAAGGAGGGAAGGAGGAAGGAAGGGATTTGTAAGGTGAGCTGGCTCTCACAGCCTGGGGGAGTACAGAGCGCTCAGGGAGAGATGGCATTGCCGCCCGGCTCCATAGCTGGTGGGCGCTCTCCTGGTTGTAGCAGCACAAGGCACATGCCCTGCACCACTACGGAGAGTGTGTCTCCGGGCCTTCTCACATCCCACCCTGCAGACTGAGGTGAGGCTAAGATACAGGCTGATCAAGGAGAAAAAGAAAAGAAGGAGGAAAAAGCCAAGCTTCGAATTTAAAGTGTACTTGAGTCTCAGTAGTTCTTTTCTTAAGAAATAGAGTGTCAGTTACATAAATTATCAGTACTTTAAAAGACTTGCCAAAGATAAGGAGGTCTCTTGCGATGGATCTTCCAGTTTGTCACGTTAAAACAAACACACACATTCCTCAGCAAAGAAACAATAAACCCTAAAATGATCCGTATACCAATGAGAAGGATAGAAAACTCAACAGGCACACGGAACACACGGTCACCTGCCGTCTGTATCTCCCTCTGCCCCTTCTTTCAGGCACTCTTTGCCAATGGGTTCTGTTTTATTTTTGAATATTTGAATCTATGCCTCTATCCTGCAGCACAAACAACCCGGGAACCCGCAGTGGTGAGATTAATTCTTACTACTATAACATCCGCTCCACTGCCGATTTGCAGCCGTCTCATCTTCATCTGAGTTAGTCCCAAAGCCTTTCTCACCTGTAAGAGAAAAATTTTCCTTTTCTACTTCAAAAGGGGGAAGTGAAGCAAGCAACAATTAGAGAACAAATTGTTAACATAGCATAAGCCACTACAGATCTGACCTACAGATCTGATGTACAGTGGCCACTAAAGGTCTTCGATCCTATCTGAGTGCAAAATTGGTACTTTTTTTAAAAAATACCTGAGGTAAAAATTTGGATGTTTATGGAAGAAATGAAAGAAATATAGAATACCTTTTATCTTTGATGTTTCCTCTATAAAATGTTGGAGGTGCTGCCTCTGTGTAGACCTCTGTATTACTTGTTCCATTTCCCCAAATAACTCTCATTTTATTTATTGACGTTATACTTCAACTCATTTAGAATCAGTTCTACATGTATTGCTGATGTCAACTCTGTTTAGCTAGGAATACATCAATCTTCTTTGAATCTGTGAAAAACAAATATGTTTTCAAAACCTAACACATTTAAAGTGATGCTAGTTGTTATGACAAACACCTGTTAAATAAAAATATATAAATCTTATTAAAATGTAGGCTATATTAAATATAACTTATGTTGTGCCTATGTAATATATTGTAATCTTATATATCATGTACAATTGCTCCTGCTAGAACGTACATTTTATGCTATAGAATTCCACCAAACTGAGTGGTAGCACTTCTTGTTGCAATCTACATTTCCTCTCTAGAGAGCAGTGTTGTGATTGCAGCTGCACCACAGATCAAGGGCTTAAGATCAAACAAAAAGTAAAGCAGATAAAAATTTTAAAATCAAAACAGCCAAAACTGCAGCTATTTCAACTTCTACAGCAGCTATTTTAACTTCTACAGATTAAGCACAGATCAAAGAATTTTCATTTTCAAAAAGACATTGATAACTATAAAATCCAAAGAACTCATTCTGAACTTTGAAAAGACAAGAAAAAAGAGAAAAATCTTTTAGAGTTGATAAGCACAGCAAAGTTGTGGGATACAAAATCAGTATGCAAAAATCCCTAAGGGTGCAAAAGTGTCAATTTTTCTTTGAGAAAAGAGTTTCTGGATCCCCTGACTAGGAAGGGACTCTGGAAAATGTGTTCCCTGGAATTCATTTCATTATGCTCAGCCATCCAGGCACTCAGAGGCCACTAAAGCAATGGTCCGAGGGAGCTTGGCTACTGCCTCCTCTGACAGCAGACATTTGCATTCTCCATATGATGCTAGTTTTATTGGCATGCAAAATACAAGAGTAATGGAGTCAGGGAAGCTTTTACCCAGATTTAAAAGGAAGACCTAGGAGGCCAAGCAAGAAACCCCTGAGAGGGCAGCCCATAAAGCTGTGGGAATGAGGCTTAAGGTGCAGTGAGACTCCAGGAAGTCAGAGATGGGAGGAACGTGGAATGCCAAGGAAACCCAAAAAATGCGAATGAGGCCACCCTAAGAGGGGAGCCCTGCTGGGTCCAGCTGACAAGGCTGCCTACGCCTTTTAGAACTCATGTTCTACCACCGTGTCCCCTGGGCACTGGACATGGAACTACAGGATTTTATGTTTGTTCTGTTGGCTTTCAGTGTTACTTTGCTCCAATTCTTTTCTGTCCTCTTATTTACTTCTCCTTTTTGAAATGTGAATGTTTATCCCGTGCCATTGTACCTTGGTTATTATGTAATTTTTTAAATTTTTGCAAAGGCTCACAAACTTTTGCAAGGCTCACAAGAGTTTGCCATGAGTCTAAGAAAAGACTTGGACTTTCGAAAAATGCTGAAACTGCTAAAACTTTGGGGAAGGGGAAATGGCATTTCTGGTTGCATGCAGGATAAGTGTATTATGAAAGGCACAATTATGACTTCATTTGGGGATTAAGTGTGGTTTAAGAAAATGTGTTTGGAGATAAAGTTGACAAGGGGTGGTTGTGACATTAATCCTGATATCTTAACTTCACTGAATTAAGAAAGGCCTGGCAGATTGGTAGAGTTTGAGCCTGGATGTGTCTGAGTGGATCTGCAGCCATGGTCTTGGGTACCATGCTGTGGTCCTTCCCTGTGCTCCCCGGGACTGCTCGTGCCTTGCTTCTCGGCTCCTGCAAACTACATGGCTTTGCTCAGGTGCACTTTGCTGCCACGGTGTTCTCGCCTTGGAACCCGATGACCAGGAACTGCATTTCCTTAAGCAGTGAGCTAAGTGGAATCATTTATATTTTAAGCTGTGTCAGGTATTATGTCCAGCAACAGGAAAGCTAATACAGGGGCCATCAATTTTCTTCATACTTTTAAGTAGCTCAGCATTTGGCTTTATTTTTCTCTGCTGTTTATCTGTTTTCTGATTCATAAACTTATGGCTTTTTCTTTCTTTTTTCTGCTAGTTAGAGTTTACTGTGCTTTTCCTTTCATAGCTTCTTGAGGAGGAACATTATACACAGTTCATAACTTTGGTTTTCTAGTATTGTTTAAAGCGTAACTTTCTCTGTGAATACTCCATTATGCCTCCCAATACAATTTTGATTTATTTTTATTACCACTCAGTTGAAAATATAGTCTAATTTCTTTTGTGATTTTGTTTGTGTTTTCCTTGACACCTAATGGTCACTGATTCATAATTTAATTCCACAGTGGGCAGAGAAGGTATCTTTATGATTTCGGGTCTTCTAACTTTACCAAGTCTATTTTGAACCAGATACACTTCAGAAGAAAGTGCATTCTCAGGTTGGGAGTTTAGTATTTCAGAAAAAGTCAAATCATTTAAGGGAGTTGTTTGTGTTCTTCCTATTTATGATTTTACTTATTGCTGTATTAGTTTTGCAAGCTGCTAAGAGATGTTAAAATCTCTACTGTAACTCTGGGTTGGGAGCTTTCTCTCTATGTCTATCAGCTTTTGCTCAAAGGATCTTGAAGCTCTGCTACTGAAAGTATGCATACAGCTGCATGTGGTGGCACCTGCCTGTAATCCCAGGACTGTGGGAGCCTGAAGTAGGAGGATTGAAAGTTTGAGCACAGTCTGAGAAAATTAGCAACTTAGTGAGACCTTATCTCAAAAAAAAAAAAAACAAAAAAAAGAGATCTGGCGAATGTTGGGATGTAGCTTAGTGGAAAGGCCCTTCATTAAATACCCAACACCATAAATAACCACACATATTTGTATTTGTTATATCATCTTGATAAATTGATTCTTTTAGCATTATGAAATATTTATCTTTGGTAATGTTCCTTGTCTTGAGATTTTATTTGATTTTAAAATAGCCATACCAGGTTTCTTGTGCTTTTCGTCTGCTTGGTACAGCTTTTGTCCAACTTCTTAAACATAAAAGACAGATTGGAAGCAAATGGATTACAGCAGAAATAGTCAGGGAGTGAGTGATAGTGAGCCAGAGGACAACATCTGCAAGGGATGGAGGGAGCGGCCAGTGCAGAAGGAGAGCAGTAGGTTGTTTCCGCCTAAGAACAGGAGATGCAGACACGGGACTCCCAAGGAGCAGAGGAAGTGTTGGCCCACAATTATCAGTGGAGACAAGAGCACTACCCCCAGGGGACAGAGGGCTGAGACAAGAGCTGCCTCCATTTCATGTTTACTATAGGAAAAGCAAAGCTTTCATGGAGGAAAAAGCCTTCACTCTAACAAAGAAAAAAGTGTTCCCGGGAACAGCTTGGATAAGTGGGACCAGACACGGTGGCAGGGGTTCAGGAGCAGGGGACCGGTGAAGGCTGGAATTCAGGAGGGGGAAACATGAGCCATGTGGCAAGAAGCACTGAGAGGAAGGGATCCTGGCCTTCCCACAAGGACACAGCCAGCAAGGATGAAGAACTGGTGGACATCAGAGACACCTGGAGTTTGGCGGGTCCTCACGGCTTCTGCTGAGAAAGCCTTGGGTGAGAAGGTTCCGAGACCTCACTCTGGCCCTCCAGTTTACCTCGGCCTGTGATCCTCATTCTGAGGGAGAATTTGTCTAATTTCTGTGTTTCTCATTGGCCTGTCACACCTTAAAACAGACACTTCTGTTTGCTCATAAGTGCATTCGCCTTCCCCAGTTCAGAGTCTGACGAGAACTGAGGACAGAGTTGGGGCCGGGCCCTACCAGGCAGATAACCAGCGGCGTGTGCAAAGCCCTGGCTACCAGGTGGAGGGAGCATCTCCTAAAAGGGGAGCACAGGCACAGAACACAGGATGGCCTTGGCTCCACTGTCCAGAGCACAGGGCTCAGAACCAATCAGAAAGCAGTATTCTCAGTCCTTCATTTAAATCTGGTGCTGTTTCAAAGACCAATCAGAAGCTCTTCTTTTCAATTATCCGTGTGCATATGGGAACAACCAATATCAAAGACACCGCTCCTGAGCCTCCCTTACAGCTGGCAGGAAGCCAAGCAGGTTTCCCACAGAACAGTTGTGTGTGGTGGGACCCCATGTGGGTTTTTGACAGGACAAGTGTCCCAATGCCTTCTTTCCAAAGAGGAGAGCCAGCCCGGGAATTCCAGATTACAAAGCCCCTTTCCCATACCCTTGGCAGCTGTGGGCCTTCTTCCCAGCCTTCCCTTGTCCTGTAGTGTGCGCCTCCGTTCTGCCTTAATAAGTGTGCGCCTCCTGCCTTTGCTGTGTGTCATGTCCACTCTGCTGTTCAGGACACCAGGAATTTAGAAGGAAGCCCCATGGTAGCAGGAGGAGACACTCAAACATGCACCAGAACCATATCGAATGAATTCCACGGCCTACTTGCGATTTTACAGTTTGTGTCTACTATCAGATAAACCATCTTAGTACAATGTAGACATTAGGATTATTTGAATATTTATAGGACTTAGGAACCCATAATTTTACTGCTGAGGCTCTATCCTCTAAAAAAAGTCTTAATAATTGTTTAAAAATACAAATAACTAGCTAAAATTCCCTCAAGAGGAATTTATTGCATTCTAATAAGGTAACAGAATTGGAATATGGTGTACTTAGGAAATTTTTATTTACAATCCCTAGTAATTACGCTGCCCTCTGTCACTGCACAGGGTCTGAGAGGTCCCCAAATGGAGCTGACTCACCTTATCCCTGGAGCAGGAGGCAGGTTTGCCAGCTTGCATCACAATAAAAGAATTTTTAGGATGAGCAAGAAGGAGACATAAAAGGATTTATTAGGCAGAATTTTAAAGGCACACTCTCAAAAAATAGAACACAGACCTTCTGAAGGAGAGGGAAGCACTACGGGCTCGAGCTGGATGTAGTTATGGAGGCCTTGAAGGTGGAACTCTGTAAAACTTGTAAGTCTATGGAAAGAGAGGATTCCATTCACAGAGGAAAGACTGTGGGTCTTTCTGCAGGGGAAGGGGATCACCCCTTCGTAGGTGACAGCCTTCACAGGGGACACAGCACAGTCCATTTTATAAGTCAAAAAGGATGGACTATTCACAGGAGAAAAATGCCAGTTTACAGGTGAAAGGAATGGACCAGGTCCACTTGTGGGCGGGGTTGTGGCCCAGGCTTACTGTGTCTCTCCTGGCCTTAGGAACTTTGGGTGAGTTTGTGTCCTGAGCCTGTGGTTCCTTTGGCCCTGTTCAGTGATAGCTGTGTGCTAAGAAGGAATAAAACAGGCACACTGCCAGCCTTTCGGACGCCTTGTGAAGTGCAGCAAGCTCAGGGATTATCCTAGGAGAGCACCCGCTTTCTCCCCCAGCCCCTCATTCTTCTCCACTGAAGCTCTGGGAGAAAGAGGTTCACAACCTGTGCAGACACTTCCCAGTTGGTCATGACAGTCTCCACTGACAGGCCCATAGCAGTGCTTCCCTTGACGACTGATGTGGCTGAGCTCTGACAGTTGGGATGCAGGACAAAGGGATGTGAATCAATTTCATGAGTAACCAGTGAAACTTGCTACTGTTTGTCTCCTTTGACGGACCCAGGGCCAGACCATTCCCTCTTTACCCCATTAGGCCCATCCTCCTCCTGGCTGTGCCCTGCTGAGGGTGCTGTGTGGCTGACATTCAAACTGCACCATGGGGCCTTTTCCACTCTCCCTTCAGCTTGGCTTCAGCCAGTGGGGACACGAAGGGTTTTCAGGGACAGATGACAGGTGATCTGATCCAGTCTTGCTTGATAGGCCATCTGCCAAAGTTCACAGTCTTCTATGGTCATGGTTCCTCTTGGACAGCTCTTTGCAAGGTTCTGACTCTCACCAGACTTCATCAAGCCTTCCTCTGGTCAGGTCTACCCAAACTGGTCTGTGCCCAACTGGTGCTGTCTTTGGGTACACTGCCCACATTTCCGTCCTCGTTGGGGCCTGAATTCAGTGTGCCTGTCCGTGAACTGCCCTTCCACTCAGCCGGATCCTTGGCGAGTGCCACTGGCTCCTTGCCAGCATCCCGGATTGTACAGTAATTTGACACTGTGAGGAGCGCCACAAACACACTCCAGGAGGAACTTGAGAACGGGGCCATTCTCGTCTCCGTCTTCAAGCATGACCACAACTCCTCTTTGCTGGAGAAAAGGCGGCACTGGTGACCCAAAGTGGGCAACAGGGGGCCTGGAGAGGCGGGGCTGGGGCAGGTGCAGCAGCCCGGGCTGATGGTGGCTACTGTGATGTGCCGGTGTGTACGTTTGCATCCACAGCTGCGTGTCATGAAGAATGCCCCACAAAAAGCAAAAACCGTTCCATATGAACAGTGGGCTTTGAGCCTGAGTCCCCTTTACAGTTCTCTTAGCGGTATGACTTTGCTGCATGGGGTTATGTTTGTTTATTTATTTATTTATTTGTTCATACTGAGGATTGAACCTAGGGCCTTTATACTGAGCTATAATGCCAGACACTTTAAAAAATATTGAGTTTTTGTTTGTTTTACAGAGAGAGGTTTTGGTTTTTGTTTGTTTGTTTTTGTTTTTTGCTAAGTCAGTGAGTTGGCCAGGTTGACCTCAAACTGTGATCCTCCTGCCTCAGCCTCCCAAAGTGCTGGGATTACATATGTGGAATGCTTTTCTGACAAAATTGTAGCAACAGGCAATCATGCCTCCTCAATTGTGCAAAGCCAAACGCACACTCAGTGAAAACGCTTGAATTTCAGAACAAAGAAAAACTGAGCTAACTCCCCAGGGTGTAAGTAATCAGAAAAACAGAACGAATCCCTTACAAGTCCTGGAAAAAAAGGCTACCGTCAACCCTGAGTGCCAGGAAGAGATCTCACGTGCCCTGGGATCCACAGCTGGGCTCCATTTCCCACAGAAACGGACTCACCCACACTCACGCCGGTCAAGACCTCGGATAGCTCCACCTACCTGGCATCTGGCCTTCCCTCATGACCAGCCTCAGGCCAACCTTACAGGGCTGGTTTTTGTTAGAATCTAAAAGGAGCTCTTCCTGTGAAATCTGATGTCAGAGTTAAAATGTCAGCCGCATGTCACAGTGGAAGTGACTCAATGCCAGACTTCTTAATGTCAAACATAATCGCAGCCGCCATCCACCCTCTCACATATGTCCAGGGAAGCTACCCAGAGAGAACCACAATATCGGTAACAGTACTGACTATTTCAAGAAAATGCGATCAACACAAGCGTCTTGAGATTAAGAAAGCTGAAACTGCAGTGAGGTTGACTGGTGCTGTAGAAGCGAGCTCTGATGGCCGGTGCATGCTGGGAAAGGTCCGCAGTCCCAGTCCCAATGACGGAAGAGCACCCTGTCTTCACTAAAGGATCTCACAGCTCACAGGCATGGGAGAGGACACTTCTGTATGGTATGAACATGCCATAGGAGTATTGGGGGGAAGTTCATTCTGGCACCTGCGTTGCTGCAGAGTTGAAGACACACGACATTGCTAAGCAATGTGTGGGCATGGGCATAGCACAGGCCAGGACC
This sequence comes from Chinchilla lanigera, assembly GCF_000276665.1. Lineage (NCBI taxonomy): Eukaryota > Metazoa > Chordata > Mammalia > Rodentia > Chinchillidae > Chinchilla > Chinchilla lanigera. The sequence continues at coordinate 1,916,222 of NW_004955533.1, read as the reverse complement.
AGAGGGTGACTGCATTTTCAGATCACTCTCTGTGGTGGCTTCCACTTGCTCCTGTCTGTGTGGGGAGATGGCACTGCATCTCTGTGGACAAAGATGAACGGGAGTGACCTATGGGTGCTATGCCGGGCAGGACTTCCAAAGTCCATGTCTGGTTCCAGCAGAGGTGAGTGTTGAGGGCTAAGGGTCAGCAGAGAAGGAGAGTGGAGTGAAGGGAGAAGTCAACAACATGGAAGCAGGAAGCAGAGAGAAGGGTGAGGGACTGAACAAGAAAGTGTGAGAACAGAGAAAGGCAAGTGTGCGAAGAGAAAGTCCGTCCCAACAGTGAGGCGGACAAGGCGCACGTTCCTCTGAGTGCGCAGTGGGTGTGGAGCCCCATTCTGCATCCACCAGAACGCAGGCATGTGGAGGCAGCCGGGTGGTGTGGAAGGCTCAAGGCAGGAAATGGTTTGGGTCTGCACACTAGGATGAGGCCAATCGTTCTCCCTCTCCCTCTGCTCTCCGCGCCCTCAGCACGTCACCCTCATACCAGCTGGGGCGGGGTCTCCCACGCCAAGCCCTGGGAACACAGGCTGTGGGTGCTCCCGTTTAACTTGATTCTGACATTATCTACCTTGACAGTTTCGGAGTCTATGGGTTCAGGCTCATCCCACAGAACTGCCCCACAGCTTCCCTCTCACATGGCTGCAAGTCAGAGGTCCGCACACACCCCGGTCACTTTGAATACTGCACCATGATGACTCGCGGAACTCAGCGAAACGCACCTTGGTGCTAGCAGTTTGGTGTGAAGAACACTATTAAAACACATACTAATTAGCAGCCAGATAGAGCTGCAAGGTTCAGAGGACTACTGAGGACAGGAGCCGCTGTCCCCAGGCAGCTCGGTCGCGCCCTCTTCCAAGCTCATAGATATTTGGGGCAACCCAGGGCACTGCAGTCCACGGAGTGCCACAGAGACTTCATTGTGTGGTCACCATCAGTTATCAACTCAGCCCCTAGTTCTGCTCCCTAGAGCAAGCAGGCCGAAAGATCCAGCCACGGGTCTTTCTGGTGAGCTGTCCCTCAAGAATTGCCTCACTCGAACAAAGAACGTTCCTATCATCCCAGAAATTGCCAGGGATTTAGGAGCTCTGTTGCATGGACTAGGGCCAAAAAAAAAAAAAAAAAAAAAAAAAAAAACCAAATTTGAGAACATAAGTCTTTCCCAGTATCCTTATTTACAGAGTTTTATGTCAGAGAGTAGAACAGAGATTAATGTACATTTTTAATTTTATTTCATTATTCAATGTACATTTATAGTGAAAAAGAAAAAGTAATGGTTGGTGGTAGAGAAGAGGGTTTTAGAGCACTCTGAGACAGGGAGTGCAGGTTTTAACAGCATGGCCTCTCCCATCGCTGAGCACCCAAGTCATGTACCCAACACAGAACAAAATACATGTACCATGGGTTCTGATGGCAGTTTCCCAACTTTTCTTGCCATGAACTAAATATGTACCTCTTGATTAATTAAGTGTACCCATGAATATACACCCTTAGGTTTCTTCTCAAAGGCATCTCCAAGGAGCAGAGCTATTTCTCTCCTTTGAGAGAACTCAGCTGAAGGGTGTGTATTGAAATCCCACAGAACATTCTAGAAACTCTCAAAGAGGGGCAAATAACCCTCTCCCAAGACTCACTGAATTGATAAATCTGATTCAAGATTGTAGCAAACATCTTTCTCTAGAGAGTTGTTACTGAAAATTGGAACAGCTTTCCTTGAGTCACAGTTAAAAAAACAACAACAACTTCTTCCCCAGAGGCTCAAGGAGTTTTAGCTGAATTCACTCAGGAAGCTAAAATAACCGCTGCCGTGCATCCTGTGAATTGCATGTGCTGACGTGATTTCATTCGCTAACACTGAATTAGCAGGCAGGCTCCCCAGGGAGCTGTGAAGATTTGGCCGTATAAGTTGAGTCAGAGGGCTCATATGGGTGTTCCTGTAGAGACACACAGGCTTATAACTAAAACAAATAAACCACACAGTAAGCATTTCTATCCAGAACCTGAGGCTTAAATTTTTAAGTCTGCCAGTGGTGTGATTTTCTGATGAAGAAATCCAGACAAGACAAAAAAAGCAATAAAATCGCATCAACTGTTGGTCATTCCACTAGAATTTGGCATTGCCGGCTACAACTGCAAAGCAGCTAAAAGACTTACAGGAACAAGAGCACGTTAAGCCAGTGAGAATACTGGTGGTTGGTATAATTTGTAGCTGTAGCAAACTGTTGGAAAATGCGCTTGGATAAATGACCCACATCTGGAGACTCAACTGTACATATGAAGTCAGGCATTAGGACGCGTTCTTGTGGACAGTATCTCCATGAAATGGCAAATCACTGTGCTCTTATTCTCCACTCTGTCCCGCTGAGTAGACTGCTAGACCATAACAGAAAAGCTCGAAGTCCGTATTTCCAGAACTCCCTGTGATGCCTTAAACTGCCACGTGGCCTGTGTCTCCCCACTCACTGTCTTATATACTGTGTAGCACATCCTGTCTGAGTGAAGCCCCTTAAAATACACTCTCTGAGGAGTGCTATCAACTAGGTATTATTAAAAATAGTTTTTTTCTAGCTCTGCATCATTTCTAATTTTTTTCTTACTGTCTTTGTTTGATCAATCTCACGTTCTTACAGCTGGTGGACTGAGCAACTTCGTTGAAGATAACAGTATGTAATGTGGCAACCACTGTTAATTCCTATCATTTTGTTTTGAGATCATGTATCATTTTTGTTGTTTTTGTATTGTTTTGATTTTGTCTTCATTGTTGTTAGTTTTTTCCATCTTTAAAATGAACAAGTTTTTCTATTCTGTTGTGTCTTGGTTGTTAAATTCATGGATCCACTGACATTCTGGGAATCATTCCTGTGTTCCTCTGGGAAGAGAAAAGCACCCAGCTCAGCCCGTGGGTAAGCAACATAGAGACTGCTTCCATCCAGGATGGTCATGCAACCCACTCAGAGCCAGTGGGGCAGAGCTAGGCATCCAGGGAAGGCTGGGAGCTCTTCCCACTGGATACAAGGGAGAATTACATGCTACACAGCTATCAGAATGGCAGAAATGAGCTCCGGGTGCTTGTGATGAAGTGGAGGAACAGGATCATTCACATTCCGAGAAAGAAATGTAAAATGGCAGTCATGCTGGAAAAGTCTGGCTCTCTGTTTAAAAAGTGAATATGGAAGGTCAAGTGGAGTATGGTAGCCGGTGTTAACGTCAACTCAGAACTGTTGTAGATTGCAAAAACTACACTTGGATTTTTCTGTTGTTTTGTTGCATAAATTCTTGTACTATATTTTGGGTTTCCAGTGGGTTCAGCTGGGGACGATTGCGTGAGTTTCATTGTGCGCATGCTCCCCTGCTGATCGTCAGGGCCTGTGCCGCCGCCGCTGTGGATGTGCTCGGCCATCCCGCGGGAGGTCAGGACGACTCCCACGGTGGCGGCAGGGGAGGCAGCGCACGAGGCAGGGCCGCACGCTTACCTGAACCACCACCACCCTGGGGTCCCGGTCCCCACCTCATAAAGGGCCACCCTGGGCCTCTCCAGAGGGCGTCCGTATGCTGCCTAAGCCACCAGTGATAGTCGCCAGGGATCCTGAGCTCGACTCTTGTAAGCAAGAACCAGCAAGGTGCTGTCTTAGTCTGCGAGGGCCGCTGCTACAAGTGCTGGAGGTGAGGTGGGATTCGGTGGGGAGCGGGTCTCCCAGAATCCCCGAGGCTGGGAAGTCTGTGGTGAGGGGGTTGGCTTCCAGGGCATAGGACGGCCCCTTCTGTCTGTGTCCCCACAGAATGGAGGGATTCAGGAGCTTTCCGAGAATTCCATCAGTGCACTGCCCTCCCAGGACCCCAGACCCCCCGGAGGCCCCACTTCACTGTCTTAGCCCTTCGAGGTGGGTTTCAGGTTGAGAACTGAGGAAGAGACACAAACATGCGGCCTGTGGCAGATGTTACAGTGTTGTCACAGGCAGGGGTCCCAAGGACTGCAGCCCACGGAGGCGCACCTGCCTGCGCATCACACCGCAGTAGAGTCCGTTAGCAACCTTCTAGTGCTAGGGACGGCACCTGACGGCAAAGTCCGGCAGCCCTGGCAGACTCCGCTCAAGGGACCTCGCTGTGTTACACATCCAGTTGGTTAAAGCTGACCAAGGGTCTGTGGGAGGGGCCGGTCCCACCTGTTCCTAACATCAGCTGTGTGGATCACCCCCTCCTAATCATGTGGGTGGGGTTTCCCACCCAAGCACCACAGAGAAGCCTGAACACAGTCCCTGATCCTGGAAAGAAGAGATGATCATGATCATCGGTTCATCGGTTACATATTCTCACTGCCTGGGGCTGGGGCATTGTGCCAGGCATGGCCACACAGGACACTCGGGGACCAAGTGAATACCAAGGCTGCAGGGGGCACATTGTGATAATAAGTAGGTCCGCTGACCATGGTTACGTGTGAGGATGCGACAGGCTTGTTTGAATGATCCCATGGCTGGACAGGCAGCGTAGGCTGCGACTTGGGGATCACAGGCCTGTGCCTGGCCCATAAAAGGGTTGACTCCAGGACCTTCTCTGTGGGAGCCCAGTTGTCAGGAGACTTGTGTCAGGCCTGTGAGTTCCTCCTGATTTTAGCAGGTGCCAAGGCAGCATGTAATACTGATTTTAGGACTCACACACCTATGCCTCCCAGGTTTAATTACAAAGTTAGCTGTGTACACAAAAGAGTGCATTTGAAACCAGTTTTATGAAATTCTATTTGAAGTACTCTAGAATTTAGGGGAAAACCAATATCTTTCAATGTCTGTCTTTCCTCTGCATTTTGTTGGCAACAGAAAGGCAATTCAGCTTTAGCTTTCTGCAGCCCTGGACAGCCATCATCCAAGCACTCAGAGCCACCTCCTTGCCCACACATGGGTGAGCAGAGGGCCACAGGCAGCCAGGCGCCACCCCCTGGGATGGGCCTGGGAGGACCCCACCCCAAGCACCAGACACGAATCCGGGGAACAGGCTCCTTGCAGCTCCCTCCCGTTCCTGGAGAACAGACTTGGGACCACAGAACAGAGGTGCAGGGTGACCAGCTTCACATCTCCACAGAGCAGGGCCATGAAAGCAACATAAACATTTTCTCAAAAAGAACTGAGGACTTACTGCTGTGTCTTGTTTCTCCCCAGCCCAGGGATTGAACACAGGACTTCACACCTGCCAGGTAAGTGCTCTATAGTAACCTACACCCCAGTCCAAGTACTGAGTTCCTAATGTGAGCCACAGACAGATGCCTCAGAAGGCACCATTCATGCTCCTGCAGCCCTCAGGCTGGATACTCCACCTGAAAGATGGCCTTGTAAGCAATGATGAAAAATACTATGCACGTCTGAATTTTTAAAGTACTACTACGGCAAAATACACATTGCTATTAATACATTTCAACCGCATGCATCCCATTGTTCTTGCACTTGCTGCAGCAGTTCTGGAAGTACTCTTTCATGAGTGTCTTCAGTGGCACCATCATGGCTACTTCAATGCCATGCACTGATTCAAAACATTTACCTCTCCTGGAAATTGTCCTTTGCTGGAGTTCCGTGGTGCCAGATCCAGTGAACAAAGTGGAGGAGGAAGCACCGTAATGTTTTTTACCAGGCTGCCTCTCCTCATAGAGATGAGAAAGAAGACTTTTAGAACTGCTCCAGGAGGTGGCAGGACAGTGGGATAGTGTTTGGGGGTGTGTTTGAAGGGGGCTTTACGGCAGCACTTGGATAAGTCTTCCGGAGGAAGAGGTGTGGGCGGGCGTGGGATGCCGTGCCAGGGAAATACACGGCAGTGAGGAGGGCAGGTCCGTCCCTGAGGCTGCCTGAAGTGGAGGAAGAAGCAAGATGAGGTGCCTGGAGGCCTCAGACTGGACGGCAAGCAGACAGCCAGGGGACTTTAACAAGGTTCCCGGGAGATGGGCGTGGTGTGGGTACCACCAAGGGCAAGGGAAGGGCGCTCTGAGCAGGAGCTCGGGGGCTGTACACAGGCTATGTACTGGGGGCTTGGGGGTTAACACAGAAAGTCAGAGGCAAAGCGCGAGAACCCCAAGCTTGTGGCTCCAACGCCATTGCCATCTTTCTCTGGACCAGAAATCCTCCTCCCCAGTCTTGGGATTCTCAATGCTATCTATTGCCCACCGCACCCAGATAGTGAATTGTTCCGATACCTGGAGACAAGAGAGGAGGTAGCCAAGGCGCTGGCGCTGGTAGAGCTCAGGGCTCTGCCTCTGGCCCCATCTCCCTGTGCGTGAAGGGAGGGCTGGGCCCGAAGCCTGCGCCTGGTTTCCAGCCCTCTCCACCCTAGCAGTCCAGGCCTCACTGGGCTGGATTTCTGGGTCGGCTTTGTGAGTTAAGAACATGGCATTCACATGTGATTCATTGTGTTCTTTTAAAGTGTACAGTATTTTAAGAGTGGCTTATATTCCTGTCTGACACAAGAGTGGTCCTTTATAAAAAGTAATCATACCATCATTTCCTCCTCCAGTGCTATACTCATAAAATAGGAAGTTTACAAGGAGTTCACATAAGTATAATAAATAGTTTATAAAAAGCTAACAGACTATCAAGCAGAGAATGTGCAGAAACGGCAGTGATGTGAGGGGTCAGAGCCAGGGCAGGCTGTCCCCCCAGGGCTGCCGGGACAGGACAGCCATTCTCCTCCAGGTCCAGGGCCTCATGTCCCCTTGCCGGGCTCGCTGTCAGCGCCCTCTGCACTACCTCTCTGCGCAGCCGTGTGCCGCCGCTCCCTGCATTGGCCTGGCCTTTCCTTTCTGTATCTGGTGCGCTGACTTCTGGCCTCACTGCGAAGGAGGACCCTCCCTCTGCAGGGGTACTGCTCCCCACTGAGAGTAAACCACCTGCTGGCAAGGGTGCCTTTCGCGTGCAAGCCAAACAACCCGGAGCCCACGGCCCCGCCACCCCGTTGTCTCATCTGGCTGCCACACTCAGGCATGGCCCTTACCCACTGACCTGATCAGCACAGGCCCAAGCATCAAAGCACCAGAGGGAGCATCTGTGTGTCCAAGCCTGCTAAGTCACCCACGCTGCTCAGCCCCAAGCCTGCCTGCCCTGGCTTTCCCACTGCTTCTCACAAAGCGACAGTGCAGGCTCTGCCGCAGAGGTCAAATTTCCCTCCTTCTGCTGCCTTCTGTTCAAGTCCCAGGCTTCCTCTGAGGCTGAGGGGCGTGGCACGGAGCTGAGGCCTTCCTGGGGTCCCCGTCCTCTTGCCTCTGCACACAGAGCACCTGCACTGGTGTGGCAGGGACGCAGCTCCCAAATGCCGGGGCTGGCTGGCTGCCATCTGTCATGCCCGTCTCTCAACCTGGGTGCGAGGTCAGAGAAACTGGGCCAGACTGCTCTTGGTTCCAACACCATGTCCATCTTTCCTACTTGATGGCCTAAGGACCCGTCCTTCAGTCCTGTTCTGGTGGATATAATGGTGTCCACCACCCGACTCTCCTGGGACGGAGAAACTAACGCACTCAGCATGGGTTCTGGTGTCCCCAGTGAGGGTCCCCTGCTCTCCACGTGCTGATGACCGGCATGTGCTGTCCACGTTGCCCGGGACAGTAGGTGTTCACTAGAGATTACAGCGGTTATGCCAGTCAGTGATTTGGAAGGAAAAGGAAATAGCTTCATAGTCTTCAAACACCTGTGCTCTTATCTGATCCCCGGGCTGCAGAGTTGAGCTGGCACCCAGAACATGGCGACGCCAGGACTGCACCTGTCCTGCACTCCTGCATCTCTCTCCAACACAGCAGTGTGTGCACACGGCTGCCATTCCGGGAGGGGGGAGGAAGACTTGCACATAGAAGCAACCCTCAGTGGGAACAAGTCCGAGACCCCTGTGGTTACCAAAACCTGGCAGTGCTCGAGTCTCTTACATGGTGTAATACTTGCCTATAAATACATCACTAAGTTGCCAGGTTTGAGTTTGAATTTGCAGTCCTCCTGTCTCAGCCTCCCCGTGGCTGAGATTGCAGGTGTGTGCCAGCATGTCTGGCTATCAGAGTATTTACTAGCAGAGTTGAGCTGTATTTCTGGGCTGTCTGATGCAGATCTACAGGAAGTGCTTCGGTCTTCCTAGGACAGAGCACACTGTGGATCACTCAGTCAGACGCAAGGCCAGGCAAGGCCTGAGCTCTAACTCAGTATTGTAAAGATGTTATTTCTCCTCAAGTTGTCCTGTAAATATAACACAATGCTGACAGAACTGCTGTTAGAGTCCCGGAGAAACTGAAAGCATTTACACTAAAATTACGTGAAAATATAAAAATCCCTGAAAAACCAAGTAAACTCTGAAAATGCAGCTGCAAAGAGGGCAGGTGAAACACTGTAATATTAAATTTTCAATACTGAGCTTCTGTTTCCATTTGGAATTCTGAGTGTTTATCAGAATCTGCATTTAAAACATCATCTTAGGTTCCAAGAAACCTGTCGGATAATAATAGTATATATTACTGCCACCATGCCTTTCACGTTCTCCTGAGAAGCAGGTTTATTTGTCTTCAGAAAAAGACCTTTTAGCGCTGGGCTGAGTGAACAAGCAGGGCATAAACGCAGTGACGAGTTTAAGAGTGAACAGACAAGCGGAACCACCTCCCCCATTTTATGTTCGGTTGTGAATAGCCACACGTTAGTTCTCAGAAGGTATTTCATTACACCTGTTCTTAATGAAAAACACAAGTAGGGGGTGCCTTGTGTTTCCTAAGTGACAGCTGGAGTGCATTTTTCAGAGCTGGAACACCGAAATTAGGAGGTCTGGGGAAAAGTCCTGCAGCCTCAGACCACGCCTCATTCTCCACACAATCAGCGTGGAAACAAAAAAAGAACCCTGGAGATCTTTTTCCTTTGTACAGAAATTTTGCAAAACACAGGTACAGAAGGGATGCCACCGTTGTGAGTGTGTGTGTGTGTGTGTGCGTGAGAGAGAGACAGACAGACAGACAGACAGAGAGTGGGACCCCTCCTGTCATTCGTCTGCACTCATCCCGCCCTCCACAGCCAAGTGGCATCAGCAGAGACGTCCCCATAAGGAGTCAAAGACCCGCCTTGGACCCGCTCCCTCCTTCCGTACCGCCTGAGCCCCTCAGAGGGGAGTGAGTCCATCCTCCATCACAGTCACCCCGCAGAGCTGGATACGTGTGGCATCCAAGGGACACAAATACATGTCAAACTTGATTCTGATCCAGAGAGCTGGTCTTATGAGCTGTGACTGAAATACATGGCGAAAGCTTAAATTTTTATAAATGATTACAGTGAAAGGCACATTGCTGCCAGCGCCCCTCAGAACACTCCCTTTTGCCCTGAGCACCGTCACCCCGCCATCCTCGCGCTTGTCATGTCCTCCCGCCTGAGTGTCTTTGCCAGGTCTGGTCTGCTGCTGGGAGCCCGCCCACCGAACGCCGGCTCCGCAGCAGGCAGCGCACCCGGTTCACCCGATTCACCGGCTCTCCGCCTCGCAGCTTCTAATCCTCCGCGTGCGGCTTGTGGTTCTTCCCACCAGTGAAAGTGACCGTGAAACCGTCAATGTTTTCAATCAGCTCAGGACGTCGAGGCAGCCACCACAGCGCGACTGAAGCCGCTCACAAAACTGCTCCAGAAGCTGGCAAGAACTGTGGGATAACCACGTTCAAGCCAAGGAGGAGCCTTCCGAGGGGGATTAGTGGCAAGTGTCTTTCACTGTTATGCTGTGTTTTAATTTAAACATTTATTTGTAGATTCATTTGTGGATCACTCCTCATAAATAAAACTGTTACTTGAAACCCCTGCCAGAAAGTGATGTGCGCCTTTTCTCGCGGACTGAGATCTGTAAAGGCCCAAAGAGCTTGTCAGTCGTGGTTCCAAATCTAGTTGAGCATTGCAGCCCCGAAGAAGACCTTTAAAAAATAATTGCTAATTTTCAGTGCCCGCCCCAGAGGCGCTGCCTCTCAGGATGTAGAATGCAGCTCCATGGTCTTGTAACAGAACGCAAATGCCTAGGCCTCAGTCACAAATCACTCATGCACCGGGAGAACCAGGACTCTGAGCTGAATTCCCAGTCATTAACGGCCACGGGGACATGAAAGGAGGTACTAGAATAACCTGACAAAGGAAAAAGACAGGCCCATAAAAATGGCTCCATGAGTAATGGCGAACATGCCGAAAACACAGAAAGTCTCAGCCAGGTAGCAGAAGGTGGAAGAACCGAATGGAAATTTAGAACGGAAAACAACCGAAATGAGAACCGCAGTGAGGGAATTCAGCCCCGAAGCAGAGGAGACAGGAGTCAGAGAACCCGAAGCCCGAAGAGAGGAATTACTCGAGGTGAGGTACAGAGAGAAAGCAGAGGCAATGAAGTAGGGTCTGTGCCTCTGCGTTCATGTTCGCACCTAACACTGCGAGTGGGGTGGAAGCGGGGCTCCCGCGCGCGCTGCACTCACTGTGCGCTTTGGGAGGCGGGGGGTTCATTTGCAGCTGTCAAAGCATCGGTACACTGGCTCCCTGTGGTCCTCTTTTGATCCACCGTCCCGGGGGGTTGGGTATCTCGTTTTACCTTCTCGAAGGTAGAAATCGAGGTTGCCTCCAAGGTGTTCGCGGCTGTGGGCGGGAGGAAGGAGGAACGTACCGAGTTTGCTGTGCTTGGCTGGGGCAGGACATACATTGTCTAAACATCTCTGTGTTGCTAAGCTGCCCTTCTCCTGGCCAGAGACAGCAGGCTTTTTTGTGGTTTTGTTTTGTTTGTTTCTCTCTGTGTTTTGGGGGATTTAAGAGTTGCTGGCTTCTCCAGGATTCACGCTAGGATAAAAGACATGAAAAGAAAAGCCACGAACTCACCGTCTTCTTGTTTTTCCACGTTCCTAACTGGCCTGGCTTCTCTTTAAGAATCTTCTTCCAAATGTTGTATTTAGAAAAAAAGGCATCTACTCCATTTTCTTGGAGTGGAACTTAAAATGCTTTTTAAAACATCAGGCTCTCTAACTGTGAAGATATCAATATGTAATACAACCACCATTGTTAATTCCCTACCACTTTGTTTGTAACTCTGTATTGTCTGTATTGTGCTTATGATATGTTGTAAAATGTTGTATGTCTGTTAATGTTTCCCTCCTTTTATCTTTAAAATAAAAAAAAAAAAACTTCAGGCTCTCTAATGCAGACATTAAAAATCTTGTATTTCCATAGTTTCCAGCGCAGCCTCTCCAGTGGGATTGTTTTTTCTCCCTTCTCCCATCCCCACTGAGTGTCTTTGCCCACCAACAAGAATTCTTTGTGGTTTTACTTCATGTCGGAAAAGCAATAGATCATTTTACCTAATTCTGAACATAAATATATCTTAATCTAGGAGGAAAGTGGGTGTTAAATTATGCACATGTCCCTGGAAACACTTCCATGTCCTTGGGGCTATCTGCAGGATATACTTCTTTTCTACCCTTGAAAATTATCATGCTAAAGAGTTCCTATTCCACTCAAAATTCAGGCTTGTATTTATCAGAACAATCCTGAATCATCTTTATCTTGGGAGCACTACAGAAAGAACTCCAATTTAAGAACAGATAATTATTGGGCTGCAAACGTCAAATAGGAGAAAACCCTTTCTGATAGTAATCCCCTTAGATTTTAAACCAGTGCATCCTTTTAGGGTGACTCAATGGTTTTCTGACTCTTACTGTCTGACTTACAGTTTGTTTGACATCATGGTTTAAAAGGATCTCACAAACACCATGACATAATCCAGGCTTATAGCTCAGTCAAGTGAGGGATTGTTGCAGTACCCATGGGTAGAGGACATTGTCCAATCTCAGATCCTGGGAGCTCCAGGACATTAAGGTAGGAGTCTCTCACAGAGCAGAGTCCGGACTGGACATACTTTTTCTGCTCCCAGTGGTTCAGAGTCTCTGCCATACTTACCTCCATCTGCAGTGTGTATGGATCCAAACCAAATCAACTTCCTGCTCAGCCGTCTACCCCCATCAGCGGTTCTCACCTGAGGACGATTTTGCCCTGAGAGGAAATCTCTGGAGACATGTGGCTGTCAAGGTGGAAGCATGCTACTGTGCTGAGGGGGACAGGAGCCGGGGCTACGGAAGACCTCACACTGAGGACCTCACACATAAGGACCTACCACTGAGGACCTCACACTGAGGACCTACCATAAAGGAGGCAGTGGCAGTGCGTCAGGACTGAAGCTCTCTTATGTGTGTACATCTTCAGAACCTGTGGATGAGCTCTGTTCTCAGGTACATGACGCGTCATTTAGCAAAATTTCTCAAATAATTTTTATGTAATAGTGGTTCTCAACAGTTGCCAAAACGAGGAAGGCACAGCCAACCAAGTTTGGGAAAACCCATACGCTCCTTCTTGGAGATTTACACTGCTTTTTGAGCATTAAACAGACATGGAAAAATGCCCTATAAGTCTCTAGCTGCTTTTTATTTCTTTAAGACATTTCCAAAAATAATGTGTCTGTTGAATTCTCTATGTCCCTGCCTTTTGTTCTGCACAATACAAATTAGCATCCAAATGACCTTCTGGAAAGGCTTCAACTAGAGATTTCTAAAAGGATTGGCCATTATCAGTACTTAGTTATTTCAAGAAAATTTTTATTTTAACACCTTTAGGAACAAAAGGAATGCTAAAATAGAAGATAAAATCATCAAATATAGAAAGTCTATTCATTTAATTCTAAACTTCCATTAAAGTGCCATGTTAAAAGAAACCACCTTCAGACCTCTGATGTTAGTTTTCATTATAAGGAAAAGATATGCGCTGAGTCTCTAGCGGAATCCTAAGAAAGTTACATTTGTTTCTGTCACTGTGAAAAACCAAGACATCACAGCATGTGGGGTGGGGAGAGAATGGACCCCGCCGCATCATGGACATCATGACCCCTGACAAAGCAACAGAATTAAAACCGCAAAGCAAAACCCTAGTTATATGCTGATTTTCAAATATTTTGATGTAATAATGGCTTTGAGAAGTGAAAGAAATTTGAAATCACTTAAATTGCAGAATCCAAAGGGATGTGTTCTATCTTTTGTCAAGCATTTCCATGTTCACAAGCAAAAAATAAAAAAAGTTTTGGGGCTGGGGATTTAGCTCAGCGGCACAGTGCCTGCCTGGCAAGTGCAAGGTCGTGAGTTCGATTCCCAGTACCAGAAAAAAACAAAAAAAAGAGAAGCTTTATGTTTAATGTCTGATTATATCTGTACTCTGTCTTTTTATGTTAAACTAAACAGTATGTTGATAATATCTTTTTGGAGCTGACTAATTATTATAAAAGTCCAATCATCATTTAATGCCTGTATAGTATTCTAATGTATTGTTAAGTGTAAGTAACCTGTGAGGGTTGAAGATTGTTGTTTCATGCTATTTATTATTACAGTGCTTCAGTTAATAGCTAACTCTTTTCAGAACTAGTTCAGTAATTTTTTTCAGAAATTAATATCTTCATTTTATTTTAAAGAGAATTAAAGAAAACAATAAAAATGATACAGAATTTCAAAACAAGATGACAGGAAATTAACAATGTTGTGATGTTGCATACTGCTATCTTCAAAGTAGTTGTCCAGATTATCAGATATAGGCATGCAAATTTGATCAAACAAGCATTAACTATTCCTCTCAATAAACCAATAGAAATTAGTAGTACAGTTATCTTAGTTATGTTGTGTATATGGATATTTTTCCTTTCTTTCTTTCTTTGCTCCTTTCTCCCGTCCCAGTTGTTCTTTTTGAGCAGAGAAACCAACGTAAATATTTATGTATTAAATTTTTGTTCACATTGCTAATGTTGTATTATACCCATGACTTTCAATCTTTGTCATTCTGAGGAATCAAAACTAATGTCCAGGAGCTGGGGATTTAGCTCAGGGCACAGCACTTGCCTGGCAAGTGTGAGCTCATGAGTTCAATTCCTGGTACCAGAAAAAAAAACAAAAACAACAACAACAACAAAAAACAACTAATGTCCAATTGTTTTATATTTGCCTTTGCCTGTTTATGAGTAAGTGCATATTTTTGTTGCAAATATTCTGCTGATACACAAAATAGACTCTAGAAAAGACAGCTGTAAATACATACCCACTTCCGTATTATTCAGTAGCTCATTTTAATTTTGCCATTGAGATAAGCATAACGATAGGAATTTCTGTGACAATTTTTTCAACGTGAAAACTTTGGTTCAGTCAGAGAGGGACAGAATTTTAGGTGAAACAAAATCATAGATTCTTTTTCACTCAAGTCTTCCAGTAAACAGACTAGGACAATCAGGTTCAGACAGGTCCGGTGATGCACCTAGGTCACAAGCTGACAGGTCAACACCGTATCCAGCACCGTCCTCCTACCCAGCAGTTCCCTCCTTGGCTGACCGGCTCCTGGCTAAACAGGAAGATCTCTCCTCACGTACAAGATAGAACCACATTAAATGACAGTCTACCGGGTGCCATGAATAATGTCTGCTAAAAAAAAAAAGAGATGTTGTAATATATGATTTTATGTTTGTTTTCTTTGTGAAATTAGAGGGGATAAAATTAACATTCAGTTTTTAATTCATCCTAAGTAGTTAGAAATAACTGCCAAATAGGATTTAATGGAATTTAAGGCCTGAATAGAACTAAATAACTAAAATTTAAATAGATTTGTTATATGCTATGAGCATAGCAAGCTAAAAAATTGTTTTAAAAATAGAATTATAATAAATATATTTTCCATTACTCTGCTTCAATGTATTCTTTAATTTTTATGAACTTTTTAATTTAAAAGGACATAATTAGAAACCAGTGAATAGCCATGCTCATATTGGTTACCTAATGCTAAACCTCTTCTCAAAAAAAATTAAGCAATATGGAAAACGAAGAACTCCATTTACCCTTGCCTTTGGCAGGACGCGAGAGAGTGCACTGCACAGCGGAGACAACCCACATGCAGAGAAATAAACACGGAGGCCAACAGACTTTCTGGGTACTATTTCTTTACCTTTCATGTCTGTATGAAATTATATTTATAGAAACAGTAAACACCACACAAATAAAAGAGTTGGTAATCTTATTTCAAGTAGAATACAACCTAGAAGTATTGGATCTCCCAAAAAGTCATTTTTAATGGTATAAGCCATCACCATGACATTTTAATATTATGAATTTTTATGCACCAATTAACACAGCAACTACCAATGTAGAGCAAAAACTGCAGGACAAGCAGGGAGGTGCATGTAGAAATAGAGAACCAATAGACTTTCCCATGCTATTCTTAGAGTAATGCAGATAATGTGGATAAAAACAATAATATAAAATATGAACAACAATTTTATATCAAATTTTAGATCTAGATATGACAAAATACAAGTTTTTCTTAAATAATCCTAATGTTCCCACAAATTTAATTATATATTACAAGAGTCAGCATAACATTTCTACAAAGGAGTAAGTTATGGCTGGTACACTGCATCAACTTGAGGAGTCTAGAAGCTTAACTAAGTAACTCAGCAGTTCTACCTCCTGGGGTGAAAAGGACATGCCCTTACCATGCTGTTCACTGGGTCAATTTGAGAAGTTTAAAAGTTCGGCTAAGTGACTCAGCAGGGGGCCAGGGTCCTCACTTTGTAAACATCCTCACTTGTGGAGGAGGAGGGCACCGAGATGGTGTGGCCTGGGCGGATAGCCAATGTACAATGCAAAAGAGGAAAAGAGGCTTGCCTCCCCCCCTTTTTGCTCTTGCTGCTTTTGTTGTCTTCTGCCACCTTGAAGTGTTGCCCTCTGCCATGCCACCCTGCCTTGGAGCCAGCTGATTATGGACTGAAACCTCCACAAAGTGTGAGCTAAATAGCCCTTTCCTACCTTAATTTGAGGTGTTGGGTATTTTGTCTCAGCAATGAGAGAAAAGTAAACAAGACAGAGTAGATAGTAAATATTTGACACGTAAGAGGCCATAACGTAACTCTGCTGAAGAAGCCGTGGATGTTACAAAATGAATATGACCATATTCCAGTATACTTTCCTCTATGAACACTGAAATTTGAATTTTATGAACTTTTTACATGTCATAAAGCATTATTCTTTTAATTTTTCCAATAATTTAAAAATGCAAAAGTTGTTTTTAGTTCACAAGTCATATAAAACAAGCAGAAGACTGGGTTGGCCTAAGGTTGACTCTTAACATATTAAAAAGA
>NW_004955533.1:1893874-1899686 GCF_000276665.1 Chinchilla lanigera | reverse complement strand
ATATATATATATATAATGCCGGAGAGGAGATACAAAAAAATCAATATTTAGTTAAAAATAGAGAAGACGGAAAGAAAAAAAGAGAGGAAGAAAGAAATAAGAGCAATGTAAAGATGGGAAATACAAATACAAAAGTTAAAAAACTATAATAGTAATGTCTTCAAATGTTTTCGTATTTAAAGAAACCAGTTAGGACAGAAATAAGTTTAACAATATAAAAAGACTCAGCTATCTACTGCTTATAAGAAACAGGCTTCAAACCTTAAGAAAAAGAGAAATATACACTATATTAACACCAATCAAAAGAAGAAATGGATTAAATATCATTAATTTTGGACACACTAGACTTCAAAGCAGAAAGAACAGAAATGCGCAATATCCCAGTTCTTTTAGAGTCAGCTTTCAAGGACAACAATCCTCAATGTTCACAGATCTAGCAATAAGGAGTTATCACCTACACAGCAAAAATGGCAAGGCTGAAGAGTGGAATAGACAAATCTGTTCTGCACTGAGAGAACTTCAGTTTTCTGCCCATAGTTGATAAAGAAGCTAGGGCAGAAAGTCAAGAAAGCGAGAGATGACTTGAAGTACTTTCAATAAACGTGATCTCATAGACACGGAGCTTTGCGTCTGATCAGAGCAGAGCATGAGTTCTCCTCAAGCACAATAGATGTTCACCATGCCAAGCCGCATTCTGAGCCTTAAAGTAAACCTTAACAAAGTTAAAAGCCTAGAAATTACATAAGTCACATCCTCAGACCATAACAGAATTGAAGTAAAGATCAACAGCCAAGAGATGCAAACATCTTCAAATATTTAGAAATTAAACAACAGCCTTCAGCAATCCATAGATTAAGGAAGAAACTTCAAGGGAAAAAAAAAAATCAATGAAATTGCAACATCAGATAAAATGAATGAAACAAAGGTATATTTAAAAAAAAATCTGTAATATTGAGCTGGGTATAGCTAAGTGGTACAGCACTTGCTAGGTTCAATCCTCAGCACCAGACAGACAGACAGAGAGAGGAAGGAAAGAAGGAAGGAAGGAAGGAAGGAAGGAAGGAAGGAAGGAAGGAAGGAAGGAAAGAAGGATGGACTTCTGAGAGGGTCAACCAAGAAAATGAGAGGACACTGTATGCTGATACCAAAATGAAATGATTATCACTATAGATTAAATGGACACAAAAATAACAAGAAAATTAATCAACTCGATGGGTGTAAATTTTATAGGCTCTTTAAAATACACAACACTCACTGAAGCAGGAAAAGATAACAGTCACTATTAAAGGAATTTAATTAGCCATTAAAAATCTTTCAAAAGAAACAGGGTGTGTTGGTTTGGGGCTTTTTTTTTGCTAGGGGAACAATATAATACAGGACACATATTTTATAAGATTATTTATAATAGTCACCCAAAGAATGATATACAAGAGAGTGCAGGAAATCAGTCCACAAACTGTAGACCAGGAATTTACTGAGGGCCTGGATCCCTGATGCCCTGCATGAGTCCAGCTGAAGACCTAGAGCCTATAACAATGCCTCCCACAAATCCAACTGGAGGCCCGGAGCCCACAACATCTCATACAGCCTGTTTCACAGATCTGCAGTGGGAAGGCCCAAAGGCCAGTGGTGGAAGCTAGGAAATCTGTGCCAGCGGGATGAAGGATCTATGCTAGCAGGCTGAGGGATCTGCACTGGAGCCAGGAGGTGATGCACAGAAGGACCAGAGCTCCCCCAAAAGGTACCACAGCCATCCTCAGCAACAGTGAGGTCCCGAGCTCCTCCAATGATCAAGATGGCTGAGTTCCCATCAGGAAAGCCAACGCAGCAGGCTTCTCCAGGAGACTGAGCAGTGCACCATCTTCCCCTCCAGAGCCAGAAAGGGATGCTCAAAGTGAGGACCAGAGCTCTCCCAAAGTGAACCAAAGCCATTCTTAGTGCCAACAAGATCCCGAGCTCCTCAGAGGATGACAACAGCCAAGTTCATCAGGAAAGCCAGCATGACGAGCTTCTTCAAAACAGCCAACAGCTCCTTACAGCTTCTACCAGCTCCCAACAACCTCTTTAGTTCCCAAAAGCCTCTCTCCGCTCTCAACAGCCTTGTTCTTCTCCAGTTCTGCCTCTTATGCTGCTGGCAACAGTCCTCAGGTGGGCCTCCCACACCCAGCACCACGCTTACTCAGTTCAACTGGGGTTATAAGTTGACCACCAGTTGTCAATCCACAACATAGGCTCAGATTCCTTTTCTGGTTAATGTTAACTAAATATTTAAAGAAGAAACAATACGAATTCTCCCCAATTTCTCCCAGAAAACAGATTATTTAAAATTTGCCTATTCAATTATTAAAAACTGTGTTATCCTTGTGACAAAATCAGATAAAATGAATGTAATCGTTGTGTTCTGCAAATACGTACGAATCAAAGTATTTTAAAAAGACATTACATATAAGAAGACAACCATCAAGAAATCAAATAATAATAAGTGCTGATGAGACTGCAAAGAAAACAGAACCCTTCTACAATGTTGGTAGAAATGTAAACTGGGACAACTGGTAGGGCAAGAGAAACCGTTTTTCTGGTTTTAACTCCATAGTAAGAGAGGTCACTGAAAGTTCTCTTAAGCTGTAGTTGACACCCCACACTCCAGTTCCCTTATCAACCTGCTTAAAAGCAGAGCAAAGCCATGAATTGGGAGCAGAACAAACAGGGCAAATTGGGAAGTAGGTTAAAGGCTATCCCACTACAGTCATTGGAGTCCGGTTGCCTGACCTCCAGGGGAAAAAGGTAAACATTGTGCTAATTATGACGTTCTTGTGAGATTCCTGAAAATGAAGTCGTGGTTACTATGGAAACCTGACCTGTACTAAAACCAAAGGTGAGGCCCAGAGCAGGGCAGATATCTTCCCTGACTCTGGGTTAGGGCCGTTCTGGCAGCCGGCTCCAGTAAAGCTTTGTTCATTCATGCTTTCTTTTGGGTTTTCTTGAGAGTGTCTTTCTTGATGGACTCACTTGCCCTAACACAACCACTATGGAAATCAGTATGGAGAATCCTTGGAAAACTAAAACTAGAATTCCATTGACCTAGCTGTTCCCCTTCGGGTATCTTCCTGAAAGTGTTAAAGACGTCATATGGCAGTGATACCTGCATTCCCACATTTATAGCAGCACAACTCAGAATGACTAAAGCTGGGAGTAGCCTATATGTCCATCAGTAGATGCATGGATAAAGAAAATGTGGTGTTTATATACAATGAAATACTACTCTGCCATAAAGAAGAATAAAGTTCAGTCATTTGTAGGAAAATGTATGTACCTTTAAACCATAATGTTGAATGAAATAACTCAGACACACAGCTTAAATGTTCCACCTTATGTGAGAATCCCAAATTATAAGTAAAGAGCAAAATAAAAGATAGGTATTGGGAGATAGATCTTTCTCAAATGGGAAGCAGATCAAGAGATGAAGGGAAGAGGAGGAATGAGGTGGGAAAAAGGAATTCAGATGTACTGTGTACAAGTACCAACACCACATAGGAATGTGAACTTTATGTACTCCAAGCATGTACTAATTTTAAATAAACCTTTGTATTCCCTGCTAGTGGAAAAAAAGAGAAAATCACAGTCCAATCTCTAAAGAACATAGACACAAAACTCCTTAATGGAAATTGCAGTCAGGGTCTACAAGGGAATATATTTAATACAGGACACATAATTTACAGGTTTATGTTATGATATTCTCCCAAAGAGTCAAATTCAGAAGAGTTCAGGAGATCTTGAAGAAGAGTTCAGGAGATCTGTCCATGCAGTAGAGGCCCAAAGAATCCAGCTGAGGGCCTGGATCCAATGGCCATGTCCTCCACCAGTCCAGCTGGAGGCCTAGAGCCCACAATGACGTCTCATGCAAGTCTGTATGAAGACTCTGCATTGGGAAGGCCCAAAGGTCAGTGGTGGAAGCTAGAAAGCCTGTGCCAGCAGGGTGAAGGATCTGTGCCAGCAGGCTGAGGAATCTGCACTGGAACCAGGAAGCTAAGCACAATGTAAGGACCAGAGCTCCCCCGAAATAAACCACAGCCACCCTCCATGACAGTGAGGTCCCGAATTCGTCCAATGATGAGAACAGCTGAGTTCATATCAAGAAAATCAGCACGGCAAGCTTCTCAAGGAGAATCAACAGCACCATCTTACTCTCCGGTTCTCCTTTTATGCTGTTGACAACAATCCTTAGGTGGGCCTTCCACACCCAGCTCTACGCTGACTCAGTTTGTCTGGGTATTGCAAGTTGACCATTAGTTAATCCACCGCAATGGATATTAGCAACACAAATCAACAATATAGTAAGAGGATACACATTACAACCAAATGACATTCATTCCAGGGCAACAAAGTTGTGTGCACATATATAAGTTAATTAAAGTTATCAGACTTGTTATATGTGGAGGGCCACCGGGATGGCTCTCCTTGAAGGAAGACCATTTGTTTCCAGTTTGGCTAAACTTGGCCCTGGCTCTGAGCACTGACATGTTCAGAGCTGGCTGGGATAGTTCTTTATCCCCTTAATTGGCTTTAAGCAAGGCAAATGGGTCTAGCAGAGGTGCTGGTGTGTAGTCTTTAAAGCAATGACAAGTCTGTGGTGCCCACCTATAGCTTCCAACTCGTATGCGTGAGCTAAGGGAGTGATGCACCTGCTGTGCCATCTGCTGAGACGGAGGCTCGAGAACCCGTGATATCTCAGGGCACGAAAAGGAGACAGCAAAGCTGAGGCACCGACTGCAAAACACAAGGTGCTTCCGCAACCTGTGCTATGCAGACCTCTCCTTCTCTCTCTCTCTCTGCGTATTGCAGAGGTGCTCTCTCGCCTCTTACTTTGCCCAGTTCATAGTAACACTCAAGTACTTCCCACCATTGTCACAGTCACTCACCCTGAGCGACTTCCTTCTTCACAAATTAATAAAACCCAGGTTTAAGGGCCTGGGCTGAGGCCTTTGTTCCAGTTAGCCATTGTTCTAACCGGACCTAGGACCCCCTTAGCTCCCCACCACTAGAGATACGTGTCTATCTCTTTATTCTCACTGATGGTTGCACTGGAAGTGGTAGACTGGAGTTACCTATTGGAATTACAATAACTTTCCCCTGGGGTTACAAATATGGACTCCTCTGGACCACGATGAGGTTGGTGGAGAGGGATCTCTATAGTTATAAAATTATATGGTCACATTAATAAATCCATAAAACATATTCAAGGCAAATGAACACTTTTTTCTGATGGAAACTATCCAACTATGAATAAAGGGGAACCTACTTAACATAATAAAGATCATTTTAAATAATAATTTCTAGCTAATACCATTCTTAATGTCAAAATTTTAATACTGTTAGAACTTGGAACAAAAATTGTAACACAAAAAGAGACATCCTTAAATATTTCACAAAACAGGTATAAAATTTATGTATAGAAAACTGCACACACTAGCAAAGGTAACCAAAGATACAAATAAATGAAAAGATACTATGTTCAATTGTGAAATGATAGGAAACCACTCAAGAGTAAAGGGCAACTGGGATGTGGGAAAAGAGAAAGGAAAGAAGGAGAAATTTTGTGTGTGTATATACAGGATAGTTAACATGGTTGTTCTACTGTCTTCTATTTCTTTGCTGAAAGAAACCGTCAATGAGGCCTTGGTTGATCAGTATTACATGTCTATATCTGTTTTCATGAGAAGCCACTTTGAAGATATCAGTATGTAATACAACAAGCATTGTTAATTCCCTACCACTTTGTTTGTAACTCTGTATTGTCTGTACTGTTCTTTTG